>NW_014577253.1:101191-117158 GCF_000485595.1 Priapulus caudatus
CTTCCTCTTCCTCCTCCTCCTCTTCCTCTTCCTCTTCCTCCTCCACCCTCTTCCCTCCTCCTCCTCATCCTCAGGCCTAAAAAAAGACGTTTGTTTCCGCTAACCCGACCGAGTCCATTTTAAACCCCCGTGTCAAAACCTTTTATTTTGATTGGCAAAAAACAAAAATGTTAATTTAAAGCGATCATTGCGAGTTTTTTTCAGCGTTTTTCAGTGTTTATTCTCACTCTCATGATGCCTACCGTTGTTGCTTGTTTAACAGTAATTGTTTGAAATAACAATAAAATGTCTTAGAACCTCATGCAAAGACAAAATCATGCACGATTACAATTTTGCGTTCTCTTGTCGATTTTCGCTGTCATGTCTCGCACTTTCTCGCGGTACCGCGAGACGTCAACAAGGGTGCAGTAATGCAAAAATTGCACCGGAGATATTTTTGGTCAGATGTAAACACAGAGGTCCATAGTATTAGTAGCGTAACGCAAACAGGAGTGTACGGTAAGTTGTAACCTCATAAATATTAGTCTTCAAAAGTCCTAGGGACTATAACGAAGACGGAGAGAGAAGTGGATCAAATCGATATACCAACACTGCGGATTATCACACACAAATAGATGCCCCTTTGTTTTAATTATGTTCGCTTGTTTGAGACGCCATTTGTGATTTTTGAAAGTCGTGACACGAAAAAATTTATTGCTGGTATGATGTGGTCAAATCAATTTTTCTATGCTATAACTGCATAAAATCTTGGTGTTTTGAATGTTGGTGTAATCGGTGATATTTTCGCTGTCAGGCGAGACTATATTCAGCTATATTTAGTTTTTGTGAGCAAAATTCTCGCAATACTTGTTTAAAAAAAAAAAAATTAAATCCCAACGTCATATCGATCGGTGAATGCATTGATTTGACTTTGAAGTCATTATATGGGCTGTTATAAGTATAAAACACGTATTGTTACAATACCAAAAAAAAAAAATTAGAAAAAAAAAGTTTTGCCTGCCTACCGTGTCCAATTTTTTTCAGCTCGTTAGCGAAACAAATGTTTTTTTCTTAGGCCTCATCCTCTTCATCCTCATCCTCATCCTCTTCATTCTCATCATCCTCCTCATCCTCCTCATCCTTATCCTCCTCATCCTTATCCTCCTCATCCTCATCCTCCTCATCCTCATCCTCATCCTCATCCTCATCCTCATCCTCCTCTTCTTATTTTGTTTACCAATACTAATGGAATTAGTCTAGCGGTTCTATTAAAACTGTCCTAATTTATTCCTAATTTGCAGTGCATGAACTCAGTCATACAAGACACAAAGAAATCAGGACCCGGTGGACCTGATGCAGTCTTAACAGATGCGCTGAAGCCACCGGCAAGTTCTGTAACTGATGAAGATCGACCACATTTCCCTGGATCTAGATCCAGTTGGACTGAGAAGCTGGAGTTTGTTGAGCCGACCCTTTACGATGGAGTTCCTGTTTATAGAGTTCTGAATAGGGAAGGTGGCATTTTAGATTCTACCCAGGATCCGAATGTAAGCATATATCATAAATGTCTCTGGTATAAACAGCATAATCTATATATCACCGATCTGTATCTAGTCACGCGTGATCCTTTTGCAACTTACTGAGCCCTGTCGTTAATCGTTTGTAAATAGACTCATTATTATTAAAGGGACAGTAGCCTCTAGGATTTTACTGCATACAACTGTACTTACTGTATAACAAATCGTCTATACCCACACGTATTTGTTACCAGATACCTAATTTAATTGTTATAATTAATTACACATCAACGCTACGAAATTTGAACGTAGCCATGACACCCGCGACCGTGCTGCCACCCTAAAAAAGTTGCGTATCTGACAATTTATTTTGCACGTTACAGACCGAGGGCTAATCACAAAAGTGCAATTATATTTATACCTAAATGCTATTTAACCAAACGATATTCATTTTAGGGCAAATTTATCCATATTATAACTGAAACTATATGTCGTTTATAAGAGATTACAATCCTTTTGCTTTTAAATGAATAAGTAAGAAACACCCTCGGTCTGTAGCCCTTGGCTGGAAAGTGGTTTTGCGCAACTTATCAGATCGTGCGCTTTGAGTGGCGCCACCGTCGTTGTAATCAAACTGTAGTCGTTAGTTTTAAAACATTTTTTTTAAATATTTATAATGGTGATTGAACCATGAAACTTTTTATGTAGCGTAATTATAACCTAAATTAGCTGAAAATAACCCTAGAACCTAGAGTAAACTCTCCCTTTAATGGTTCTTGTTGCAATGGTGAATTTGTATCAATTTGTTAGAAAAACGAGCAAATTATCTCCCCGGTTTGTTAGTTTACGATAATGATTTATAGAAAAATAACGCTGGAAAATTGTTGAGCCTTGTACACTCTTTGAAGGCTAGTTGGTCAGTATGAGAATATTCATTGCTAAAATAAGTGCTCTTCCACCTCTCTGCACATCTGCTAGTCACGATTTGTGTGCAGAGAGGTTTCCATTACCGTCCTCGATGGCACAACATTGCTGCAATTTGGTGCAAATGTACAGTCGCATGATCATGTAATGCAGTGTCATCGTATCACATGGTGGCAAGGTCATGTACAGCTGAGTATGTCAGCCCACCTTACCCCCAGATCTTCTCTACTATTGTCCATTGGCGGCCTCTCATACTCATCATGTAGCTTTTAAGCACTGTAACGTACAACACTACAATCACCTAAAGTTAACGTTTTGGGACTCATATTTTCAGTTGTCAGAGGAGACAGTGCTTAAAATGTACCACTCCATGACACTGCTCAATACGATGGATCGAGTGCTGTATGACTCCCAAAGACAGGTAGGCTAACATCTCTGTGTGTGCCTGCATGCGTGCGTGTTTACTTGCCTGTATGCGTGCCAACGTGCGTGAGTGTGCGCGTGCATGCATGCGGGTGTGTGTGCAGGCTGTTTGTTTCTTAAGTGTCCATTTGAAATTTGTGGTAATTGCTGTTCTAGTTTCCTAATACGCTGCCTAAAATTTTAAGTAGATCTAGAGGAAACAATGTCTTTATAAAAATTTGTAGTCTGATAATGCATCGATCCATAAGTCAGCATAATGAAGATTGTATAACTATTGTTGATATACCTGTAGTTGCCTATCATAATGCAATTTTATACAAACGTTTTTATAGTTATGCTATTATTATATATGATCATTTGAAGCAAATTCCTGTCAATATGCAAAGTAAATTAATTGGATTTAGAAGAAGAAAGTGAGTTAAAATAATATCATTATTTTGTCTTTGTCAGGGAAGAATATCATTTTACATGACTAACTATGGAGAGGAGGGTACCCATATAGGATCAGCAGCAGCACTTGATCTGAAGGATCTTGTCTTTGGACAGTACAGAGAGGCAGGTAAGTATTGAGAAGCAGTAAGCAGTTTGTGCAAATATTCACCATACCTAGAAGATTAGTTGCCAAATGTATTAAATGGCACTGTTATATCAGGAGTACATGATATAAAGATGAGTATGACTCATTCAAAATGTGAAAATTAAAGATTTGCATGGCTGAGTTTACCTGTAAGTTATTGCATTAAATATAAAAATTCATAAAAGTCAATAATGTCAAAACCTCCAACTTGCACTCACACGTCTGTTATCATAGAGATATAGCTTCAGACAGCAATCATGGTTTTCCTTGTGCCTAGTGTTGTGGTAAGCAGTCCAATGCAATGGAGTAACACAGTAGGTGATGACTAATACTCTTGACGGGGTTAAGCAGGGATGCCCAGAACAAATGTTCATGAAATACAACATAAATATACAAAAGCTTATTTTTTGCTTTGGTAGTTTGATTAGCTAGCTCTTGTTACAAATTATTTTATGTTATTTGTATATATGTCACACGTCATCTTGTTATCTGCACGCCCAGCATTGGTGCAGGTCAGATCAAGTGGTCAGGCCACTACTAATCTGTAAATATCACTAGTGGAGGTGGGCAAGAAATTCTGAGTTGCATCCCTACAGCCCCATAAACTACATTAGTTATCTCCATCTGTTCAATAGCACTGTATAGGAATGCTCTTTGAAACACTCAGGAAATAACAAAAACCACGTTTGACATTCGAAGCTATATCTATATAATAGGAAAGATGTAGATACAAAGTAAAGTAAGTGTAAGTTGGATGTACAATGCTATATTTTATGTAAACAGTGTTTGAGCTTCACATAATAAATCATAGGTAAATGAAGACATACAGATGTTGAATTTTTATGTTTTCAAGCGATTGATACTCTTTTCTATATCGCATACTGATTATATATGATATCAGAAGAAGATAATAGGGAAGGAGTGTGACTTCAATAAACAAGGGAAATTCGTCATTTACTAGCCTTAGAATACCTACGATTTACTACGCGTAACTCAACCAACTTGAGCTCAATTCATACACAGTGCATTAGCCTAGCATCGTGCGAAATTGTTTCCTCATATACACCCGCAATCCGGAGATACAGACTAAAACATACGACACGATTCTCCATTCTGTTGCCAGCAAACCGAATTCATAACCCGCCTAACTTGAAACAATAGGCAGCTACTGCGATGCGGTGTGGCTCGCTGGGAGATTGGACATCGACGCAACACTGGGCGAGCTAATCTTTGACCTATTTACAGCTGGTATGCCCCCCACGCACGCACGCCCACCGCAATCAGCAGCAGCTCCAGCTCGAATCGTAGGTATTCTAAGGCTAGTAAATGACGAAGTTCCCATGTTTATTGAAGTCACACTCCTTCCCTATTATCTACTTCTGATGATATCAAGAGATATAATACTGTAATATACATGAGAATTAGACCTGTTAAATTATGTGAAATCCAACATTTACTTTCCTAGGCTTGTTTTGCTAGGGTCGTAATAACACAAGTCAAATTTGAGAGTAGGTTATGGTTCACTTGACTTTAAACATCGAAAAGGTGTGAAGAGAATCCTCTCTGAGGCTCAGCCCCCAAATAAAAATCAATAAAATAATGTAATTAATAAAAAAAATCAAAGCGCAAGATGAAGGTTCAATTCAACTATTAAATCTTCCTCATGTAAATTCTACATTGCAACATAGATATGAATACTACAGGCATTTTTATGTACGTGTTTCATGTGATTTATACATTTGTACCTGTTTACCTAATAGATTTTACTACTTGTAGGCATTCTCATGTGGCGTGAATTCCCAATGGAGCAGTTCATGAACCAATGCTACGGCAACAGCGCAGATTGGGGCAAGGGTCGACAGATGCCAGTACACTATGGGTCCACCGAACATCATTTTGTAACTATCAGCTCACCATTGGCGACACAGATGCCACAAGGTTCGGCATCATGCTTAATCGCAACCTCACAAACCACACATGTCAACCTCGCTTAATTCATATCAGACGGGACCACAAATTAGACTTAAACTGTGTATTGCGAGTTTTTTGGCTCAGAAAAACTAAATATAGCTGAATATATTCTCACCTGACAGTGGAAATATCACTGATTATACCAACATTCAAAACACCAAGATTTTATGCAGTTATAGCATAGAAAAATTGATTTGACCAGCAATAAATGTTATCACGTCCCGACTCTCAAAATCACAAATGGCATCTTTAAACAAGTGCACATAATTAAAACAAAAGGGCATGCAATTCTGTTTGGTAAATATTATTGAGTTTTTATGTCAATAATTCAGAGCACTTTCTGTCATTGTCATTCCCATGTTACTATCTGACTGGCAATCCAGAAGCTTCTCTAATAACAGACTTTACGTGGCATTAGTACTACACTGCTGTTACGCTAGTATGAACGTCTGTGTTTACACTCTGACCTGATTTCTACGGTGCGACGGTATGCACTACTGCACCGTGATAGATGTCTCGCGCTACCGCGAGAAAGTCCGAGAGATGGCAACGGTAAACAGAAACAGAACGCAAAATTGTAATCATGCATGATTTCATTGGATTTGGTGAATACGAAGGTTCTAAGACATTTTATCGTTACTCTAGACAATTGCTGTTACTCAAGCAATAACAGTAGGTATCATGAATGTGGGGAAAATACTGGAAAATTCTCGCAATACACGCTTTAATTCGTATTTTCCACAAATTCTATTTAATCCGTAGAAATCACGAAATATATAGACTTTTGCGATGCGATGAGACTGTTTCCACGCGAGCTGAAAAAAACAATGCGTCCAAGCGAACAATGCGAATGAAACAATCAGTGCACACAACAACTCATGTAAACTCAGTTGCGCGATCGGGACTTTGACTTCCATGACGACTTATGCGAATTGATGAGTTAGACGATGACGACTTATGCGAGTATTACTATTCTCAAAGATAAAATGTTGCTTGCATAAACAAACCTCCCCTACGAATTACGCGTGTCATTTTGAATTGAATAATGTTAATTGGACCAGAGAATTTTGTACGAATTACGAATTACAGAATACGAATTATACAACGGGAATTAAGGGGAATAAAGAAGAGAAATATTGGGACCACATGTTTTTGTACGGATTAGGTCATTCTAAAAAAAAAGTGATGACGAATTAAGTGAGGTTGACTGTATTATTTTATATTTTCCAAATTCCAACCGTGTGATAATGTCTATGGTCTATAGTTCATGAAATAGGCTTTGTAGATAATATGATATATGGCCCTTGTAATTCTTATAATGGCCTGCCAGAGACAATTAACATTGTTGTAGTGAATCCAGGCTGCATCATTATTTTGGTTATTAAGAGTATGTGTCAGCCAGTGGAAATTATCTCTAAACTGGAACTTGTTTTGAATTTTTTGGTATAGTTGTCCTTTATAATGTCACATTGTACAGCATGGTCTAGTAACGTACAGTGAAACACGGTTGTTGATAGATTGACTAAGTATTTTTAACCATTCCATTTTACATAACATCCGCCACTTTGTACTAATTGATTGCTTTCTTCGTTTATGTGAAATTATGTTGTAGTATTTGACACATAATTAATACACTAATTATAGTTTCACCTAATTTGAAATCTGTCTGAACTCCAGATTGTGTTCAATCTTTGTGTAACATTGACTTCCAGCTGTTGGTGCAGCGTATGCTTACAAGCGAGCAAGGAACGGTCAGTGCGTTATCACATACTTCGGTGATGGTGCATCCAGCGAGGGAGACGCTCACGCGGCATTCAATTTTGCTGCGACCCTTGATTGCCCAGTTATCTTCTTTTGGTAAGTTCTTAGGTTAGTGGGCTGACCTGCATGTACAGAATCAAATATCTGCATGTCTGTGACAACTAACCCAAATGAGTAGTGTTTTGTATAACCTGAGAATGTAATACATTGACTGAGCTGAGCATATAGTGCTACAATCAACCAGAGTGTAAAGATTTGGCTAACGTACGTCGTACGCATATTATGCTTTCATGTCTCACTGTTACACAGAAACAACATAATTAAGTAATGTTTGAAATTTTCTGTGGTCTCTATGTGTGTACATTTGCATAAGGCCAACTTCAAAATATTTCTACTTGCTGTAAGACAGATGATCTGACACAAGTATAGCGAATGGGAAAAAAAGATCTAAATTTGTTAATCTTCTTATTGATAACTACTTATTAACATGTATCATCATCTGATTTGACATGTGGTCGCATGGTCAAGTTTATCAATCATTTGTACACTTTCTATTGTGATTGTAAGTGTGTTAACTTGTGTTTTTCTTGCTAATTATATGTAGCTGTAGGGAGCATGTGCGTGGTAGGAGTGGAATAATAGATGGCAAACATAACAGATAGTTTCACTGCTCGTAAAAGAAAATGTGTGCCATCTATTTCTCATCAATGATCGTTCTCTCATTTTGTGATATTTGCAGCAGAAACAATGGCTATGCAATCTCAACACCAACCTCAGAGCAATACAGAGGTGATGGAATCGGTAAGGGATAATATTTTTAAAGTTCAATTTGTCTATTCAATGTATATTATTGTTCAATGTATATCGTATTAGAAAAGGACATTTTACTGACAAAAACTAGTTCTTTTTGCTCATGCTTGGCCAGAGTACCATATATACATCCACTTTGTTTATTCTCAGCCCCTGAGAATATTGGGTTAGTTGAGTGTAGATCACATGTGCAATAGATGACCTAACTAATCTGAGAATCACTGAACAATGTTTTGAATAGTTTTACATGGTATGTGGTATCAGATTAGTATACTATAAGCCAGTGCACTAAACTTGTTGAGTGGATGAGACAACATTACTATCATAGCTGTTAATTATTACTACATCTACCAATGTCATGGACACCTCAGATATTATATCAGCTATATCAGATACATCACTTATCACTTAGTTGCCTATGCATATCACCTGTGTTACCTATTCTATATGACATATGTTGTTATATAACATGTACATACATCTCAGCCCTCTTTGCCACCAGTAGCGAAGACCCTACTCTGTTTATTTTGCAGCATGCCGAGGTCCTGGTTATGGTATGCGAGCCATCAGAGTCGATGGCAATGACGTATTTGCAGTTTACAACGTCACTAAGGCAGCCAGAGAGATGTGTCTGGCTGAGATGAGACCAGTGCTTATTGAAGCAATGACATACAGGTATGGAGGAATTGCATAAAGCCACCGGTTTCTGGTTTCACTTTTATGGGACGAAAACAAATAATACATGCTCCAAGAACATGACTGTGATCTGCGTACCCTGGTGGTAGATGTTTTAGGACTTGGGAACGTTTTGGTAGTTTTTCAAAAGCCTTTGTAGCTGTAGCATTCAAAGAATCAATACAAGATATAGCTAAAACGAAATAGACAAAGTCATGACTGCAGAATACAACTATTCACTGATAATTATCTGATTACACAATAACTCGCTTCATACCCTGGTGTTTAGTGCCTTCATTCCTTCATGGTACACTGTGCTTGCAGAATCGGTCATCACAGCACATCCGACGATAGCTCTGCATACCGGTCAGTCGATGAGGTGCGCTACTGGGACAAGCACGATCACCCCATCGGACGACTTCGCAAGTACATGGTAAAGAGAGGCTGGTGGGATGACAAGAAGGAACAGGCATGGATGAAGGAATCAAAACAGATGGTGAGTGTTGTGCAAATCCACGGATGCCACCTGTTTCTAATTACCTCCCCCCGCGTGTCTTTGAGTGTTGGTTTGTGTGTTTGTGGGTTTGTGTGTTTGTTACCATGCACGTTTCAGTTCACTTCCGCTAGGTGCGCTGGCTGTAGACTTACAAACACGCAACCACAGGCTAAGGGGCAACCACAGTCCTCCCCCACCTGCACGCTCGCACTAATCCGGATCCAATTAATTATTTAATTAATTAATTAATTTTTCCACTTAAAATTAATTAATAAAAAATTTCACATTGAGAGAATTCAGCTGCCTTGGCGCAGGTCTGTGCTCTCCGAGTGCTCTAGTTGTAGTATATGTTAGTCTGTTATTTGTCTGTTTTCTTCTTTTTACCTTATTTACTATTCTTCTTTATCATGCAGAATAGGCACAATCTTCTCCAAGAACTTTAATTTTGTATCGGTGCCAATCCTAGGTGATTTTTCTCAGTCTTCTCTCTAGCTCTGTAGTTAACTCTATTCTCATTTGTTTTTTCTCTCTTTCTCTACCTGCTCTCTTTCCCCTCCCTCTCTCTCTCTCTCTCTCTCTCTCTCTCTCTCTCTCTCTCTCTCTCTCTCTCTCTCTCTCTCTCTCTCTCTCTCTCTCTCTTTCAGTCTCTCTGGCTTTTTCGTTCAATCTCTTTCTACCTTGCTCTCTCTCTCTTTCTTTTATTTTATGTACTCCATCTTAGTATCACGTAAATATTCTCGGACTGCTGTCGTAGACATCTGGGTCAATATATGTGGTGCCCTTGTATTGCCGCCAAAATTGTTATCTCAAAATAATCAAGAGTGCTGATTGACTGGTACGTGGCACTGCATATAACGCAGCATGTGCATGTAGCTGTCCATTATAGGTCAGTCTAGAGCACACTCAGAACGTCTGTGTGTTTCAGCCACATAAATATAATCTCATAACCTCTCACAATACATTCTGATTGGAAAGTGGTGGAAAATGTTTTCCTTACCCACCAATCTGCCCCACAAATGCTGGCCCTGGTTATCGTAAACAAGAGATATGTAATATAATGTGTCGCGGGTGACGCAGCCATTAACTGACGCTTTAACTGATATCGTTGCAGATCCTAACGGCATTCGCACAAGCTGAAAAACTGAAGAAGCCACCGATCACAGAATCCTTTAAGGATGTCTATGCTGAGATGCCTCCACACATACGGCGCCAGATGAACGAGGTGAAGCAACACATAGCCAAGTACAAAGACCATTATCCTATCGAGAATTTCGAGGAATGGAAAGAATGAGAAAAGGGAGCGAAATAAAGATCTGAAGGAGAAAGATTGTATGGACAGGCATATTGGTGCAGGCAGTGGGCAGCCAAATACTAGTAGTTATGTAAAGTTCCGATCGTTGTCTGATTAGTGTAAAAAAGAGAAAGCTATTCGATCATAAGACGCAGACTTTTTCAAACTGATGATAAGAGCAAGGAGAGTCAATAAAAAGAATTTACTGATATACTGCATGAACAGAGTAGAGAGAAGCCAAGCGTGTAGGTAGTGAGTATGTACGCCGATCTAGTGTCTACTCGATATATACCGTTGATAGAGGCAGCTGGGTTGCAGGTGAAGAAGATGAACAATACAGTGGATTGGAAATGGGCTCGAATCAGTACACTCAAAGCTCAGTCACAATTTTTTTTTCACTTATTGCATAATCACTATTTTTCAATTTACTATTTGGCAGTGATTGTTTTAAAGGAAGGACGAATCTGACGCGAATGTGCCTTTGTCTATATCATACGGGTTATTGCACATATTGAGTGTGATGATAGTTTTAAACACAGGCAGTAACATCAGGCTGCCAGAAGGTAAAGTTGCACCTGTTCTGAAATCATACATGCAGGATTTGTAAACAAGTAATCATTATAGGTTTGCCTAACATGTATTATTTGTAGTAATAATCATGCTGTAGCATTATTACTTTGTTATAGTGGTGGCTGATTAATGCTTTTGATTGTAATATAGAGCATTAGTTTATTAATAAATTGCAGCAATGCTCAGACATCTAAGACACACTAGGTACGTGTTTATCCTGATGGTTACATTTGCTGTTACCGTTACGTTTGTCGTGCCCTACTAATTCAACCATGCAATTATATAATAAGTGCAGCTATCCTAGTGTCTGGACGTTTAGGGGTAGGGTTAGGGTTTCTAACAACTGCCTTTACATTGCGAAAGACAGCGTACTTGTAAATGCCAGTCACCTATAAATGGCAGAAATGGTTGATGAACAAACATGTGGAAGAATATTCTGAACCTTGTGTTCACCTCTTCTCTGGTTTTCATCAAGTTCCAACTGTCCCAGTTATCAGTGACCACGCAGTCCATGTGAAATACAAGTATGATGTCAATAAAAACCAAAAAAACATGCCATATATATGTATGGAAAAGCAGATGCCCTGAGGCTGAACTTTCGGCATTCAAGGGTTGCTTAATAATAGAGGCATAAGTGATCATTTTATTTAAAAAAACGTATTAAGTTATTACAGTTATTATAGTTGGCACTGTAATTGACAAAAACATACCAAAACGTCCAATAATGCACAATACATCACCGTTAAAATCAGAAGCATGATGAAGAAAGCGGCCCGAAGGTGGAGCAGGGGCAAAAATCTAATTCAAACATTAATGAGGAGTAACGAAGTGACCCAGGAAGAAATCACGATTGAAATAATATCAGAATATCATGAATACTTGAATAATGCTGGTTCATGAAAGCCAATCACCTTCCTGATGTGGAGAGCATATTCATTACAATACCTGGAAGTACGAAAAGCTCTTAGCTCCAATGGTCACGCCCTGGGTTCCGCGCTATGCCTACATTAAGGAACAGGAATATGGCGCTCGCACGTCGATCACCGTGACTGTCAAGAGAATTATCTTTGGCCGTTCTTATACGTTCGAAGTGGAGCCGGGCAGGCCGGCAGCAGGTGTGCTTGGTAAAATCCGATCTACAATACTTTGCTCGCAGCATCACGCCCTGGGTTCCCCGCTATGCTAATGTACATGTAAAAGGCGCTGTACGACGGTCACCGTTGACTGCCAAGAGAAATTTCTTCGGCCTTTCTTATACGTTCAAAGTGGAGCCAGGCTGACAGCACGTGTGCTTAGGAATATCCGACCTATAATATTCACTTTGCTCGCAGCCTCACGCCCTGGGTTCCCCGTTATGCTAATGTACATGAAAAAGGTGCTCGTGCGTCGGTCACCGTTGACTGTCAAGAGGATTTTTTTCGGTCGTTCTTATGCGTTTAAAGTATAGAGCCAGGCAGACTGACAGCACTTGTCCTTTGTAAAATTCGATGTAGAATATCAACTTTGCTCGCAGCCTCACGCCCTGGGTTTCCCGCTATGCTAGTGTACATGACAAAGGTGCTCGCGCGTCGGTCACCATTGACTGCCAAGAGAATTTTTCTCGGCCGTTCTTATACATTCAAAGTCGAGCCAGACGGGCCACGTTGAGCACGTGTGCTTGGTAAAATCCGATGTAAAATATTTACTTTGTTTGCAGCATCACGCCCTGAGTTCCCCGCTATGCTATTGTACATGGAAAAGGCGCTCTGACGTCGGCCGCCGTTTACTGCCAAGAGAATTTCCGTCGGCGGTTTTTATACGTTCAAAGTGGAACCAGGCGGGCTGACAGCACGTGTGCTTGGTAAAATTCGATGTAGAATCTAAACTTTGTTCGCAGCACAACGCCCTGGGTTCCCCGCAATGTCGTTATTAATGTAAAGATAGATGGCACTCGTGCGTCGGTCACCGTTGACTGCCAAGAGAATGTTCTTCGGCCGTTCTAATATGTTTAAAGTGGAGCCGGGCCGGCCGACAGCACTAGTGCTTGGTAAAATCCGATCTATAATATATTTACTTTGCTCGCAGCATCACGCCCTGGGTTTCCCGCTACGATAATGTATATGTACATGTAAAAGACCCTCGTACGTCGGTCACCGTTGACTGCCAAGATAATTTTCTTCGCCCGTTCTAATACGTTTAAAGTGGAGCCGGGCCGGCCGACGGCACTAGGGCTTGGTAAAATCCAATGTAAAATATTCACTTTGCTCGCAGCATTACGCCCTGGGTTCGCCGCTATGCTATTGAACATGAAAAAGGGCGCTCCGACGTCGGCCGCCGTTCAATGCCAAGAGAATTTCCGTCGGCCGTTCTTATACGTTTAAAGTGGAGCCAGGCGGGCCGACAGCACGTGTCCTTGGTAAAATCCGATCTATAATATTCACTTTGCTCGCAGCATCACGCCCTGGGTTCCCCGCTATGCTAATGTACATGAAAAAGGTGCTCGTACGACGGTAACCGTTGACTGCCAAGAGAAACTTCTTCGACCTTTCTTATACGTTCAAAGTGGAGCCAGTCGGGCCGACAGCACAAGTGCTTTGTAAAATCGAATCTGTAATAATCACTTTCTTCGCAGCATAACGCCCTGGGTTCCCCGCAATGTCGCTATTAATGTATAGATAGATGGCACTCGTGCGTCGGTCACCGTTGACTGCTAACAGAATTTTCTTCGGTCGTTCTTATACGTTTTAAGTAGAACCAGGCGGGCTGACATGACGTGTGCTTGGTAAAATTCGATGTAGAATATAAACTTTGCTTGCAGCATCACATCCTGAGGTCCCCGCTATGCTAATGTACATGAAAAAGGTGCTCGTACAACGGTAACCGTTGACTGCCAAGAGAAACGTCTTCGACCTTTCTTATACGTTTAAAGTGAAGCCGGTCGGGCCGACAGCACGAGTGCTTTGTAAAATCGGATCTATATTATATTTACGTTGCTCGCAGCATAACGCCCTGGGTTCCCCGCTACGATAATGTATGTACATGTAAAAGACCCTCGTACGTCGGTCACCGTTGATTGCCAAGATAATTTTCGTCGGTCGTTCTTATGCGTTCAAAGTAGAGCTATGCTGGCCGACAGCACGCGTGCTTGGTAAAACCCTATCTATAATATTCACTTTGCTCGTAGAATCACGTCCGGGGTTCCCCGCAATGTCGTAATGGCATGTGACAATGAATGCTAAATCGTCAACCGCTAGCATTCCCTGACGTTTGCTAATGTTGACAAATGCCTGATACGTCTGCTCCTAGCATAGAGATAATAAGAGATTAAATATATAAATGGGTTGCACATGCAATTTTACATTATTTAAGAAAGTACCATATGTGTGTAGCACGCACCGTGACACACACACATGCGTGCGCGCGCGAACACACACTATAGTTATATACAAATATGAAATATTTACATAAGGAAATACCTACGGATGTGTTTTCCACGACACCACAGCCCCAATGATCAAATTTCAAACCGACGAATCTCGATCCGGTTCCCCAAATCCGACAATTAGCGTCGGAATGAAAGCGATCGGCGTACACTTCACCGTAAAATGGGTCGCTGAAGAATAATTCCATCTCAATATTGTCTCATAGACACATTATCTCATTACCTGCAACATATAAGGCGTAAAATAATAATTACCAAATTGCGCATTCACGCTTGTTCCATAGTGCACTAAGATCATCAATCCAATTTGCACAGAAACCTGTCTGAATAGCTTGGAAATACGCAAATGTAGTATATTTGTTTGAAATTAACGCTGTGGATTATCTACGGGCTTGTAACTAATTATGCTACTCAGTTGCTGTCAGCTAGACAGCTTATTAGCTAATCAGCTAGTCAGCTAATCAATCCCCGTATTTGTTCTTTAATCAACCCTATAAAGAGTTTGGGTACCTGCGCCGATATACCTGTTTTCTCACAAATTTGCCACCACGTTCTTTTCCCAAGCATACCGCATTTCTTAGAGTCATCTCTGTGGATACTGCAGTATAAATAACAAATTGTAATAATACAATATTAATCAATACGAGATTAGGCATATCTTGGACAATAAAACCAGCCGAAAACGAGATATTAATTACGTTTACCGTGTAAAACTGTTCACCCCATCGTCTCCTTTCTGATTATGATATATATGTGCATGCGTGCGTGCGTGCGTGTGCGTGCGCGTTCGTGTGTGCGCGCGCGTGACGGGGGTTCGAGACTAGATTTATATCCGAACCCGTGGGTCCCGAACCCAGCTCTCAAGCTGTGTAACACTCAGGGGCGTACCTACGGAGAATAGCGCCTATGGCGAGCACTGAAATTGCGCCCCTGTCCAAACATCTGACATCCATCTTTTAGATAGCTTTACTATAATATACAGGGACTTAGCCAGCTAAAAAGTGTGTGTGGGGAGGGGTTCTTAGTGCTACAGCTGTGGAATTTCATACTATAGAAACATAGGATATGGCGGTTAAGCACGAAGCACCTAAGGGTGTCTGGGCGCCCTCCCCCAGAAACTTTTTGAAAATTTAATGGCTTCAGGTGCGATTTCCCAGCACTTTGAAATAGTATTTTTAGACATCAAATAATGGTTTTTGAGTAACTTTTCACCACATAACTGATTTATGGACCCGATTTCTCGAGAAAAATCAGTTTAAATCCTTAAATCTAGCTGTCATTGATTTGTAAAATGATTTAAACTAATACAAGTCCTTCTTTATACGTTCTTGATGATATATATATTGTAGCGTTTTCGCCGGCTAGCTACAGTTATGTCTCCTTTTCCGGTCGTACCCTTCACACGGGCTTGTTGTCCTAATCCCCCTTCGTCGTCTACACCCGACGTCAGCTCGTAAAGGAAAGGCTTGCCGAAGACGTGAAGTTCAGAAAGAAGGCCGAAGATAGAAGTTGAGTGATAATATGACGGGACAAGCCCGGCTGTTTATTACGG
>NW_014577253.1:118188-122486 GCF_000485595.1 Priapulus caudatus
TAATTTTTAATTGTTGTAAAAATTTATTGTTGTTATTAAAATGTTGTAAATAAATCATGTAAATATTTGCGTTAATTGGAAAAAAATTGTTAAACGGAAATTAAACGGATGGGATTCGATCCACCGCCCTTTCTATTCAGCCTCGTATTGCGTGCTGTACTCGCTAAGCTATTGATGGATATTGGAATTATGAATTTTGGATGTGCTATGAATATGACGACACTGTGACGTCATTGAGCGACGAAACAAGCTCAACCAATAGCAGCGCTCACTAGAGCCCTATGTTCTTGATTGACCTATAGGAAAGAAATTCACGCGCACCGCAGGCGCGCCCGCGCGGTATATCTCACCGCCGCACCGCATATGCCCCAGTCACACATACACGACGCACGGCCCGCGCACTGAAAATTAATCAAAAAATGGAAAATAGATCAGTGCGTCGTTGTGCGCCCAACTTTTCTCAGGATTTGGGAGAAGCTAGCGAGTTGACAACGAATGCACAGCGTGTTGCTAGCGCGCTGCGCGTATACAGAGCGCATACAGAGCGTATACAGGGCGCACATGTTAAAAAATCCAACGAATGCACAGCGTGTTGCTAGCGCGCTGCGCGTATACAGGGCGCACATGTTAAAAAATCCAACGAATGCACAGCGTGTTGCTAGCGCACGGAACGAATGGTCCGCGCGTGCACCGCGCATGCACCGCACATTCAACGCATAGCCAGCGTATAGCCAACGCACAGCCAACGCACAGTCAGCACACAGGTCACTTCTGGGATGAGCAGGGATATGGTGTTGTGAGGCACCCTCCACCCATAGGACATTGAGTGATATTTGGTCCCAGAGGCAAGATGCCGCAGAGTGAGGGCAAGCTTCAGGCCAGAGTCGAGGGCCTCTCTGTAGGTTGTATTCTGCTTGGTGATCCTTGGACCCACTCTGGTTAGCAGCTCGTCGAACATCTCGGTGGGCATCCGCATGAAGTTATTGAAGGCTGCCGGGTCTTCGTTACGGAGTTCAACAAGTAGCTGGTCATACAGGCCAAACTGTCGTCGCCTACAGATCCACGGTCAGACCCAGAACCTCCGTTGACCTCTTCCCTTTCTATTGTAGTCGCAGCCTGTCGGGATCCTCCATTTTTTGAGGTGGTTCTTCTAGACACGATCAGCAGGAATCTCTGTCATCACCCATGAGGGTCGGAGGAGAAGTGATGATGAGGAGGTGGGGCGGGACCCGTTTATATACCCCATGGCTATACGCTGCGTACACGCTAGCAACACGCTAGAAGAACGCTGGGCGCGCTACAGACTCGTTCAGCACTCGTTCAGCACGCCCATATTCGCTGCATGTTCGCTGGACATGCGTTAGAAGCACGCTAGGTGTGCGCTAGGTGTTCGCTACACCTCAGCCGACGAACATACAACGAATACCCAGCGTGTGCTCCGCGTGGGTCTGGCGTTGGTCCAGCGCGCTCTGCGCGTGTCTGGCGTCCTTCTGCATGGCGTGTACCTTCATGCGTCGAGCTCTGCGCACAATTTTGAGCATGCACAAAAATCCCGACGCACACGCCGCGCACGAGCGAATGACAACGAATGCATAGCGTTGGTCCAGCGCGCTCGACGAACGAGTAACGAATGCTGACGCACACCCAGCGAACGACAACGTACGGCAAAATCGCCAAAATTGCTGATTTTTCAGTGCGCGGGCCGTGCGTCGTGTATGTGTGACTGGGGCAATACCACCGCTGCGCGCGCGTACCGCATATCACCGCTGCGCCGCGGGCGCGCGCTCGCGGGGTATATATCACCGCCGCGCCGCATACCACCGCTGCGCGGGCGGAGCGCCACGCGCTCGCGGACGCGCGCGGTGCATAAGCGTTCATGACTTGCTGCGGCGCTGTATCTATTCTCGCGCCTCATGGCCGCTGTTACAATATTCATCACAATACCGTTTTTTATAAATATATGGAGGCCCTAGGATGTATAAGGTGTCGGCAGCAGATATCACGGCACAATCTGGCACGTTATTACTGAGATGATCTATCATGCAATATATGATAGATGCAATTAATACGATTCATACAATTGATTCATTAGATAAACTTGCATAGACATGATTAGATACATATTGCATATTGGAGCCGTGTATGGACACGCAAGTAAGTGTCACGAATAGACAATAGTGGAACGCGACAATAGCGTTCCGCGGATTGTTCACCAATGCTGAACTATTTCGTACCTGAAAAGGGCATTATAAAAACATCTGCGGTAATACTCGGCACTAGAGTGCACTCATTTACATTATGCGCGCAAGGTAGATGCCCCGTGGGCGTCTAGAACGCATGAAAAGTGATATTGGTCTTGTCGTGTAATATTAATTGTGCCATTCCGTAACAGTTGTATCTATTATACGTAGTACGTTTGCGATACTTGTCTTCTGAAACTGAACCTGAATGAAACGGTGCATAAAGATAACGGTATTGTGCACCAGAAGGAAAGTGGGCGCGGGCGTTTATCAGTAAAACCGATGATAAATAGTCCAATGACCTATAAAGATTCTCCGCGGCTGTTGTGAAGATCTCAGCTGGTGATATATGACTGTTGCCACTGGTTTCATTTTTTATATGAAAATGTTAAAATTGTATTGTGATTTTATTATGCAAACTTGAAACTGGGTCTTGTGCCACGTAGGGCCTACACCCATCCTCACACAACAAAACGTCCACAACAACACGCGCGGGCGAAGACCTACCAGCGTATGTTTTCTATATAAACGCAGTCTCGTGTAACTTTTTGTCGTGTGAAGAGTCTTCAGAAGACAACACATCGAGTTCAACATTGTGCGAGTATCCAACCGGGTACCGCAAAAATTATACGGTTTATAATTGATCTCGCCGCAGTATAATCTTGGAGTAGGTCATTGATTCTGAAAGATTACTCCAAGGTATAAGATCGATAAAGCAGCCCTATATACATAACAACGCGTTGAAACTTGCGTACACAGGTAGAAAATTTATGTGGTCGTTGCTAATAGTTCAAGTAGGCCCTACAGCTGCATGTGATCCGGTTGACTGCAGAAAAAACAAGAAATTTTGCGTGTGGCGGTAAATGCGGCTGAAAAGCAAGTCGTGACAAATGATTTGCGAGCGCGTGCACAATAGCTGCGCATGCGCTTCGAGCTGTTTGTGTTCTGTTGGCACATTTGCCCGAGGCTGACGTAGCGATAGTGTACGCAAGTTGTCCTCGTTTATGTCCTGTTTGATGTTTAAGCGAGATGGATCTAGACGGTAAAGTGGTGTTACGAAACTATATAAATGGGAAATATACGTCCTCAAGTTCTTACATTGACTCTTATAATCCGTCAACTGGGAAGGTGTGGGCCCAAGTACCGGACAGCAATGAAACAGATATATCGGAAGCAACTGTAGCGGCCAAACGTGCTTTCCCAATGTAAGTCAGTAACTTCATATTGTAAATTTAATATTATTACAACGAATACTATCGTTTCCAAGTGTCTTTGAGGAACAGCACGTTAACACTATTTGCTACTGTCTAAGGGTCCAGCTAGACAATTGCTAGATTAGTGTCTTAGTAATAGTAAGTGTCTTAGAAATTTGTGTAATCTGACACAATTCCTAGGAGTAGGACGCTACGATAGCGTCAGGTTATAGTCAGATTTTCACGGCACAACCTATTTCAAGTATTTGTTTAGGCGATAGCCTGCAGGAAGGTCAGGTGTGGTCTGGACTGCGTGTCGGTGGTCACTGGCAGCAGTATCAAGTCCGCCCACCCCCGCGCCCACCTCACACAACTCAAGCTACACTGCATATAGGCCTACATATATATATATATATATTATATATAATTGTGATAAGTGCAACTGGTTTAGTAAATACACATAAAGGTTAATGTACACCAGCAACTATAGTGATAGCATATAGCTCTAGCACTATACGGTAGCCTTTCGCTCTTCCGCAGCGGCGGAGGATCTAGCGAAGGGCTATAGTACTAAAGCTAGTTATGGCGTAGAAAAATATTACGCAATAGCGAACCCGAACAGTTGAGCTGATCAGTTCTAGGTGTTTTAGGTGCATGTGTAACGATTCATCGATACACCGGGGAATCGCGACGCAGTGGCCCACTATGAGTATACAATAATCGATACACAGCGTCTGTATCGCGATGAGTGAATAAGGCAAGCATGTAAGAACATGTAAGCACATATGTAATGCCAGCACATGTAGCTACATGTAAGGCTGTAAGCACATGTAATGCCAGCACATGTAGCTACATGTAAGGCTGT
>NW_014577253.1:123172-131356 GCF_000485595.1 Priapulus caudatus
AAGCATGTAAGAACATGTAAGCACATATGTAATGCCAGCACATGTAGCTACATGTAAGGCTGTAAGCACATGTAATGCCAGCACATGTAGCTACATGTAAGGCTGTAAGCACATGTAATGCCAGCACATGTACATGTAAGCGAATGTGGCTACATGTAATTAAGCACGTGTAATGCCAGCACATGTACATGTAAGCACATGTATGTAAGCATATGTAATGCTAGCACATGTACATGTAAGCATGTGTAATGCCAGCACATGTACATCAGGACACGAAATTCAAATTTTTTTGCACCGGCCCAGAGGCCTGGTAACAGTAATTTTTACATGCCCTCACCATAATTTACCAGCCTTCACAAATTTGTTTGTAAAATCAATGTCATGTTTCACGCTTTTATTCTCTATTTCAAATTTGTAAAATGTTGATAAGTTATGGCATGATATCCTTCAGGTAAACAGTAATGTTGGCTTTTTGCTATAAATAATGTAGGTACTCGCTAACACGGCTGAAACCACCGGCTCGGAGGGCCGATGTTTTGCCAATGTTACCGGCCCTCCAAATAATTTGCCGGCATATGCCGGTGGACCGGTGCTAATTTCGCGCCCTGTACATGTAAGCATATCTACATGTAAGCACATGTAAGCAGATGTAATGCCTTTTAAATTGACTTATTTCTTCTATTATATGAACTCGTTCTCAGTATCGCCCGTAGGGTCTATGTCTCCCTGACCTCTGTTTGACCTGGCTCGTTTTGCTATTTCTGACTAACCCTAACCCTAACCATATCAGATAGTTACCAGGGTTAGGGTTAGATAGAAATAGCTAAACGAGCCAGGTCAAACAAAGGTCAGGGAGACATAGACCGTATCGGCCTCAGTATCACGTAAATATCCTCGGAAATTGCATAAATTTAGTAGCATAAATTAATCGCAGTATGTGCCGGTGGCACGTTTGAATTGCTGCCAAAATTGTTACCACAAAACAATCGAGTGCTTGTTGACTGGTGCGTGTCGTTATTGCGCACCAGGGTGGGGGGGGCACTTGCCTCGGAACTGGGTAGGGGGGTGCCTCGGGGACCTTGAAAACCTGACCCTGTCACAAACCGATTTGCGGCCTAAAATACACCCTGTCCCAATATACGGCACTAAAAAGTATACCCCGTTGCAATATTGAAGAGCAATACAGGCTTCATTCTGACATTCTAGGTAATAAACATGATTTAAAAAATGCTATAAGACAGTAACACAGACCTCATTCTGACATCTAGGTAATTAATACCAGTACTGGAGAACTACATTATTATGCTCCAGACGATATTGGCTTGCCTATATTGGTCCAATATCGGCCTGGTGATATTGGCCCAATATTGTTTTGCCAATATTGGGCCGATATTGGACCAATATCTGCCTATATTGGTCCAATATTGGCCTGGTGATATTGGCCCAATATTGTTTTGCCAATATTGGGCCGATATTGGACCAATATCAGCTTGTTTGCTGGGTATCTAGATAACCCTGTGCCAATAATGATGTTCGGAAAATATACCCTGGGCCAATAATAATGTTCGGAAAATATACCCTGTGCCAATAATGATGTTCGGAAAATATACCCTGTCCAGCGGCACGTCCACAGTACCTATACCGCTGGGACCACCTGCTGGCCCCACCGCTGGTTTTACCTTTACCAGTACCTATCAGTGTTGTAGTCGAGTCCGCACCCCCACCACCCGAGTCCGAGTCCGAGTCCGAATCCAGTTTTGATAAAAAAAATCAGGGAAAAATCGGAAAAGGGGAAAAAAATCAGGAAAAATGGGAAAAAATCGAAAAAAAGGGACAAAAAGGAAAAAATCGCAAAAGGCCATCGTAGACATTCGAAAGTGTATAGTCAGCCGAAAACACAGAGACACGAGTCATACGAAACGTGTCAAAGTAACGGATCCATATTTGTGTTTTACGAGAATGACATATGGCTTGTTGAACCAAATGAGAGAGTGCTAGTACCTTCGAAGTGGTAGAAGAAGAGAAAGAATTAAGTGGCAGAAAAAGCGCAAAGGGACAAAGTGACAGCAGATTCAAACCAAAGGGACAAGAATCTTAATCGAGCCATTAAAAACGTTACATGATCAGGCCGTGTATCTAGAAAACCTAGGAATTCTTGTAAACTGCGTGTTACAATAAATGTACAGTTGTGTACTATATGTATGTAGTAGCCTCGAGCCGGCCTCGACCCGAGTCCTCGAGTCTGGAGGGCTCGAGTCCGAGTCCGAGTCATTGCACTCCGAGGCCAAGACCGAGACCGAGACCAAGGAAAATGGTCTCGATCGAGGCCGGTCTCGAGGCCAAGATTGCTTCACATATGTGTTGGCATCTCTCATGTAAGCACGTGTAATGCCAGCACATGTACATCAGGACACGAAATTCAGATTTTGTGCACCAGCCCAGAGGCCTGGTAACAGTAATTTGTACCAGCCCTCACAAATTTGTTTGTAAACTCAATGTCATGTTTCACGCTTTTATTCTTGATTTCGAATTTGTAAAATGTTGATAAGTTATGGCGTGATATCCTTCAGGTAAACAGTAATGTAGGCTTTTTGCTATAAATAATGTAGCTATAAAAAATGTAGGTACTCGCTAACACGGCTGATATGTTACCGGCCCTCCAAATAATTGGCCGGCATATGCCGGTGGGCCGCGGTGGTGATTTTGCACCCTGTACATGTAAGCACATGTGATGTAAGCAGTTGTAATACATTTTAAATTGACTTATTTCTTCTATTATATGAACTCGATCTCAGTATCGCCCGTAGGGTTTATGTCTCTCTGACCTCTGTTTGACCTGGCTCGTTTAGCTATTTCTGACTAACCCTAACCCTAATCCTAGGCCTAACCCTAATCATATCAGATAGTTACCAGGGTTAGGGTTAGTCAGAAATAGCTAAACGAGCCAGGTCAAACAGAGGTCAGGGAGACATAGACCTTATCTGCCTCAGTATCACGTAAATATTCTTTGAAGTCGCATAAATTTGGGTCAGTATGTGGTGCGTTTGAATTGCTGCCAAAATTGTTACCACAAAACAATCGAGTGCTTGTTGACTGGTGCGTATCGTTATTGCGCACCAGGGTGGGGGGGGGCACTCGCCTTGGAACTGGGTAGGGGGGTGCCTCGGGGACCTCACGGGCTGACAAAGTCAGCTATGCAGCTTGTAGAATCGCATGAATGTCCGTCCGTGCGTGTGTGTGCGTGCGTCCGTTCGTCCGTGTGTCAACAGTTATGGCACAAATCTTAACCGCTCAACATACGGTCTTGATATTTGGGACGTCGGGGGGATCGCGAAAAGGACTCGTGATGTCGAATTTGGGGGGTCAAGTGTCAAAGGTCAAGGTGTGTCAATGGAAGGGGAATATTTCCCCCTTAACTTAAAGTATAGGAGGAAATACGGAATTGCGACACAAATCTCAACGGCTTGACCTACGCTCTTAATATTCGATGTATAGTGTGATGGGGAGTAAACCCATCACCAGTGCGAAATTGGAGGTCACAGGTCAAAGGCCAGTGGGGGGAAAGGTCAGATATCAGACATTTTTTGAGGACATGGTCTAACGGACCAAGTGGAAAACTATTTTGTTTCAGCGCTGACCTACCATTTTTATCACATTATTGAAAGGACCATGAAATGTGCTTTCTGCTGACGTGCGAGGAGTAAGTGTCTGATAACCTTTTGACCCACAAGAGGAGGGATAAACACGGATTTGTTGACTGTTAGCAAAGGACTGAACTGCTTTTGCTATTAGAGCTGCATTGCAGTACACGTCAGTTGAGCGCTGTCGCTCTGCGGCACTTGTTTTGTATGACAAATTTACCATAATATCATGCAATTCACAATCTCCCTTTCTTAAATACGTATCAAAATACGTATCGTGGTGTGACCCTAGTGTATCGTTACACATCTACTCAGTGCACTGCCAAGTTTGGCAGGACATTAAAGAGGAGGGAAATTGGGGTTGAGCATTATTACGCAATTTTATTACTATTATTACGCAATATCTTCAAGCCAAGGGTCTAATTGCCATAATAAAACTGTCATATAACTTTCACCTCGTAGTTGCCAAGGTCCTATATGTTTATAGGATCTGATCTAACATATCGTCTTCACGCGAAGAAAGGAGCTAGAGCCATTATACTGTTGCAATTTAGACACCGACTTGAAGATATTAGGAGTGTATAATTATGAATCAGGGGTTAATAATGACAAATTTGTCATTATTAACCCCTGTTATTATATATATATACTCTATATAACTATACTTATTATTATTATTATATCCTCTTAATTATTAGACCATTCCTCAATATATTTGTTCACAATTGCATTGAATTGAGCACATTCCAATGCTTACATGTTTGAATATGACACTTGTATGTAGGTAGTTATTGTCTGCTTGGCAGCTGATTCTGTACGCGCCTAGGGCCGGTAGGAGTTTTTGGGCTAAAGTTAGCCATTGAACCTTATTCACATAGATAATTAAGCTGATTAACATGCAAATGTACAGCCGGCCGTAGGCTCTGGGTGGGGCCAAAGTGGCTACATAACAAATAACTCCCTTTGGTCTAATAATATCTGTGCTTGTCTGCCGTTTTGGCGTGCTTGGTGTGCTATATAATGCTTCCTAATGCTAGTAATAAAATGTAGGTTATTTATCCGTTCCTAATTACAGGTCATAAAATGCTAGTTATTTCATGGTTCCTTAATGCCCACTACTGACTTTTGTTCTATTGTTGTCTGTTCATGACTATTGAATTATACAATATTCTGTATCCTGCTTGCAGTGGTCGGCACTCCCCCCACCAGCACATTTAGCGCGCAAAATATCTGACATAGAATTGCCAGAGCATTCTTGGAATCAAAGTCGGACGGAATTTGCGGAGGTGGGTATGCGATCAACGGGAAACCAGCTTTCATTGGGCTAAGGCCAATAGAATTACAGATCAGTGTGAAAACTTTCGATTTTGCATCGCGTGCCAACACTGGCTCGCACGGTAAATTTGACAAGCAGTAACCATTTACTATATTGTGGAATGCAACTACTCCAAAACTCAATGACCCTGTCCAACAAACCATTTGCATATAGCCATGCTTATATTATTCAATCAATCTTTGTCATGCGTTAACTAGAACTGTTACTCTGCCAACTTTTCAGTGAATTTATTATATTTGGAAATGTGATTTCGTGTCGTTACCTGAGAAGCGAACTGATGCTCAGAGTGCGCAAATTATTATTACCTAGATATCTGAACAAAGTTGGATCTAATTCATATGCAATGCAGGTGGCGCAAAAATTAAAAAGGGAGTCCCGCCGAGTCAAATTACTCCCTGATTTACTGCCGGACTCCCTGATTTACAGATGCAGAGAGTCGATATGATCCCTGAAAATTCTGCTAACGTAACTAGCCTTCGCTTCAGAGCACTGCCTCCCGGAATGAACCCGTCATTTTTTCATGCCAATCGTCCAAAGAAAATTTGGCAGAGCTGCTACTGCATGAATCTTAAAAATATGCACATAGCGCGCTCGTTTGAACCTCAGATTGCGACTCCGCTCATTTTGCCAAGTTGCCTGAGTGCGTTGTGCCGTGTTATTGGGACTGGTCTATAATCCTGCGGGTAGTTGGTCCTACGGGTCGTTGGACCTACGGTTTAGGTCTATAATCCTGCGGGTAGTTGGTCCTACGGGTCGTTGGACCTACGGTTCGGGTTTATAATCCTATGGGTCGTTGGACCTACGGTTCGGGTTTGAATCCTATGAGTCGTTGGTCCTATGGGTCATTGGTCCTACGGTTTGGGTCTATAATCCTACGGGTCATTGGTCCTACGGTTTAGGTCTATAATCCTACAGGTCGTTGGTCCTACGGGTCGTTGGTCCTACGGGTCGCTGGTAGGACGACCCGTAGGACCAGCGAACTGTAGGACCAACGACCCCGTAGGACCAGCGAACTGTAGAACCAACGACCCCGTAGGACCAATGACCTAGCTGTCGGTTGGACTATAGAACCTGAACCGTTTTATTTGCTCATGCCTAATTGCCAATGAGCCAGCTATTCATGAGCATTTTCTGAGGCCATGTTCTGAAAGAGTTCCATTAGTCAGGTCCGTTGGTGCAAAATATGGGCCGAATCATTACAGGAGTGACAAAAGTCCTAAACTTGGCACAGTTGTAGCTTATGACAGTACTATAATTATTAGAGGGGGTGCTCAATGCAGATATTCCTTAGAAGTGAATTACAGATGATTAATTGTTCGAACCACCCGTCTCCGAACCCCCCTACCGTGCCCTCCTGTACTGCGTTTAACCCCCCCCCCCCGCGCATACGCTATTACGCTATAGGCGGCATGAAAGTGTATTAACTCTAACTAATATCTGGAGAACGAGACAGTACTGTCGATAAAAATCGCCACGTGTGTGGCACCCAGCGACAATGCAACCATCTGTCAGCAACATACCACTGTATGAACTGTACGTGACCTGTTCAAACCACACCACGGGCGCTGCCATATTTGATCACGTGCTTCAAATCATGCATTTGATTGGTTAATCCAAAAACTGTTGCCTGAATCCGTCGCAAACGTAGCGATTTTTCAGCGACTTGGCAACAAATATCAAACGTGTTTGATATTCCAGCGACAAGTTTCTGGCGTCAAAATCGCCATCGCCGTGCAGCGCACACGTGGCGATTTCTCGGCCAGTACTTTCGATAAAAATTGCCACGTGCGCACTGCGCCGGGCTTAAGGGACCTCACTACATGAAAGAGGCCATGTTCAGCCAGACTAGCTGCTAAACCATGACTTTGCAAACAGTATTTGTTAACCGACTGAAACTGATCTGGATCCGTTACTGGAGATAGCTCACTTCCATCAAAATTGAGTGCTGTAGGCCTCTGAGATGGCAGCTGTAATGTAGCATTGCCACATTAGGGTGAGTCATCACGATCCACCACCTATTTTCTTCTGACCAAAGTTCTAGAACGCAACCTCAGTTTGGAACAATGAGCTATGCAACACGTCAGGCGAGTGGCGTGGCAGGCATTATCACACCGTGGAACCTTCCCATGTATCTGCTGACTTTCAAGATTGCCCCAGCCCTTGCCGCTGGGAACACAGTTGTGGCGAAACCCAGTGAGATAACTTCTGCAACTGCATGGATGCTGTGCAAGGTGTTTGAAGAGGCTGGTAGGTTGGGTAGTCTGTGCTCAGAAGGGATCTTATGTTGCCATTGTATTCTTACATGCAGTTCTTATTTTGATCTGACAGCTGCCATTGGTTGTCATTGCATACTATGGAATGTCAGCATAAATCTAAGCAATCATATCTACAGTCCTTGAAATTAGGTACATATTCATGGCCATCCGAAGGGGGGGGTGCGATGGGTGCGGTCGCACCCCCTTTTTTCCATGATTCTTGATTCAACCAAAATTATTTCTGAAATATTGGTCATAAATTGTGTGCAGAAATGCTCCAAAAGGCTCAGATTACACCAGAGAGCATCTAAAACCCCCTGAGCTTCCAGGGCCCTTCCGCGGGCCCTGGACCCCGGCCGTGAGGGACTTCGCGCTCGTGATGTGCACTTTGTGCACATTATTACACTGAAAATTTGAAATACTCTTGTCATGCGCCACTCCCTGTTTGAAAAGCTTGGGACGGGCCTGATATTTATCTTGTGGGAGAGGCAATGAAATTTGCTTCTTGCAAGAGTTTGTTCAATCAATCTCTGATTGGGTGATAAGATGCACAACGATTTGCAAACGAAGGTTGCATTTGTCTAAAATCTGTGGTCATAAAAAGTGGGTACTTTTATTTCTGGAAAAATCATGTAAAAATGTTTTGCCCAAGGTGTATGAACCCTAGCTCTGCATCACTCTGCAGCATGTAAATACAGCTGTACCTATATACCGTGATAAGCCACTTTATTATAAACAATTAAAGGAACAGTAGCCTCTAGGTTATAGGGTTATTTTCAGCTAATTTAGGTTATAATTGCGCTACATAAAAAGTTTCATGGTTCAATCACTATTAGAAATATTTTTAAAAAATGTTTTAAAACTAACGACTACAGTTTGATTACAACGACGGTGGCGCCACTCAGAAAAAGTTGCGTATTTGCATTTTTATTTTGCAGGTAAATGACCGAGG
>NW_014577253.1:131366-141907 GCF_000485595.1 Priapulus caudatus
ATGTACATGTAAGCACATATGTAATGCCAGCACATGTACATGTAAGCACGTGTAAGCACGTGTAATGCCAGCACATGTACATCAGGACACGAAATTCTTTTTGCACCGGCCCAGAGGCCTGGTAACAGTAATTTTTACATGCCCTCACCATAATTTACCAGCCCTCACAAATTTGTTTGTAAAATCAATGTCATGTTTCACGCTTTTATTCTCTATTTCAAATTTGTAAAATGTTGATAAGTTATGACATGATATCCTTCAGGTAAACAGTAATGTTGGCTTTTTGCTATAAATAATGTAGGTACTCGCTGACACGGCTGAAACCACCGGCTCGGAGGGCCGGTGTTTTGCCAATGTTACCGGCCCTCCAAATAATTTGCCGGCATATGCCGGTGGACCGGTGCTAATTTCGCGCCCTGTACATGTAAGCATATCTACATGTCATGTAAGCACATGTAAGCAGATGTAATGCCTTTTAAATTGACTTATTTTTTCTATTATATGAACTCGTTCTCAGTATCGCCCGTAGGGTCTATGTCTCCCTGACCTCTGTTTGACCTGGCTCGTTTTGCTATTTCTGACTAACCCTAACCCTAACCATATCAGATAGTTACCAGGGTTAGGGTTAGATAGAAATAGCTAAACGAGCCAGGTCAAACAAAGGTCAGGGAGACATAGACCGTATCTGCCTCAGTATCACGTAAATATCCTCGGAAATTGCATAAATTTAGTAGCATAAATTAATCGCAGTATGTGCCGGTGGCACGTTTGAATTGCTGCCAAAATTGTTACCACAATTACCACATGTTGCCATAATAAAACTGTCATATAACTTTCACCTCGTAGTTGCCAAGGTCCTATATGTTTATAGGATCTGATCTAACATATCGTCTTCACGCGAAGAAAGGAGCTAGAGCCATTATACTGTTGCAATTTAGACACCGACTTGAAGATATTAGGAGTGTATAATTATGAATCAGGGGTTAATAATGACAAATTTGTCATTATTAACCCCTGTTATTATATATATATACTCCTTTATTATATATATTATTATTATATCCTCTTATTATTATACATTCCTGAATATATTGTGCAACAATTGCCATTGAATTGGCAGCACATTTCAATGTTGACAGTGGTTGAATATGACACTTTATGTAGGTAGGTATTGTTGCTCTGGCAGTGATTCTGTAGGCCCTCAGGGGGTAGGAGTTGTTTGGGTAAAGTTAGCCTTGAACCTTAATTCACATAGATAATTAACTGATTAAATGCAAATGTACAGGGCCGTAGGCTCTGGGTGGGGGCCAAAGTGGTACATGACAAAATAACTCCTTTGGGGTGTAATAATATTGTGCTTGTCTGCATTTGCGTGCTTGTGTGTGCTATATAATGGTTCCTAATGCAGTAATAAAATGTAGTTATTTATGGTTCCTAATACAGTCATAAAATGTAGTTATTTATGGTTCCTAATGCATCTACTGACTTTGTTCTATTGTTGTCTGGTTCATGACTTTTTGAGTTATAAATATTCTGTATCTGCTTGCAGGTGGTCGGCACTACCAGCACATGTTAGGGCAAAATATCTGACAAGAATTGCAGACATTCTGGAGTCAAAGTCGGACGAATTTGCGGAGGTGGAGTCATGCGATCAAGGGAAACCAGTTTCATTGGCTAAGGCAATAGACATACCAAGATCAGTGTTGAACTTTCGATTTTTTGCATCCGCGTGCCAACATGTGCTTGGCAGGTAAATTTTGACAAGCAGTAACCATTTACTATATTGTTGAATGCCACTACTCAAACTCATGACCCTGTCTAACAAACCATGTTGCATTATGCATTGCTTATATTTATTCATGCAATCTTTGTCTTGCGTTAACTAGGAACTGTTACTCTGCCATCTTTTCATTGAATTTATTATATTTGAAATGTTATTTCGTGTTTACCTGAGAAGGAACTGATGTCAGAGTGGCAAATTATTATTACTAGATATCTTGATACAAAGTTGGATCTAATTATATGCAATGCAGGGTGCAAAATTAAAGGGAGTCCGGAGTCAAATACTCCCTGATTTACTGCCGGACTCCCTGATTTGACATATGCAGGAGTCCGTATGACTCCCTGAAAATTCTGCTATACTAACTAGTTCGTTCCAGAGCACTGCCTCCCGGAATGACCGTATTTTTTCAGCCAATGTCCAAAGAAAATTTGGCAGATGTGCTACTGCATGAATCTTAAAAATATGCACATGCGCGCGTTTGAACCTCAGATTGCGGACTCCCTCATTTTGCCAAGTGCCTGTGGTTGTGGCCGTGTTATTGGGGACTGGTCTATAATCCTGCGGGTAGTTGGTCCTACGGGTCGTTGGACCTACGTTTTAGGTCCTATAATCTCGGGTAGTTGCGCTCCTACGGCGCTCGTTTGGACTACGGTGTCGGCGGTTAATAATCCTATGCGGTTCATTGCACCTGCGCAGTTCGGGTTGAATCCATATGCCAGTCAGTTTGGTCCTATCGCGTGTCAGTGGTCCTACGTTTGGCGGTCTATAATCCTACGCGGTCATTAGTGCCTACAGTTTAGTCTATAATCCTACAGGTCGCTTGGTCCTCGGCCGTCGTTGGTCCTACGGGCTCGCCTGTAGGACGACCCGTTAGCGACCAGCGAACTGTAGGACAACGACCCCCGTAGCGACCACGCGAACTGTAAGAACAACGACCCGTTTAGACAATGACCTAGCCTGTCGGTTGACTATAGGAAAGCTGAACGTTTTATTTGCTCATGGCCTAATTGCCAATGAGCCAGCTATTCATGCACATTTTCTGAGGCCATGTTCTGAAAGATTCAATAGTCAGTCCGGTTCAGGCGCAAAATATGGCCGAAATCATTACAGGAGTGACAAAAGGTCTTAAACTTGCGCCACAGTTGTCAGCTTATGACAGTACTATAAATTATATAGAGGGGGGGTGCCAAGCAGATATTCATTAGAAGTGATACAGATGATTAATGTTTCGAACCACCCGTCTCCGAACCCCCTACCGCTGCCCTCCTGTACTGCGTTTAACCCCCCCCCCCCCGGCATACGCTATTACGCTATAGGGCGGCTGCATGAAAGACGGTAGTTTAACTCTAACTAATATCTGGAGAACTAGCCGGACAGTACTGTCGGAATAAGAAAGGCACTGTGCTGTGCGCAGGCCAGACGACAATGCAACCAATGCTGCTCGCACGCAACATATGCCACTGTATGAAAGTACGTGACCTGTTCAACCGCACACACGGCGCTGCTATTCTGATCACGTGGCTCAAATCAGCATTTGAATTGGTTAACTCCAAAAACTGTTGCCTGATCCGTCGCAACGTAGCCCGATTTTTCAGCGAGCTCTGGCAACAAAATAGTCAAAACAGTGTTTGATATTCCCCAGCGACAAGTTTCTGAGTCAAAATCGGCCATCCGCGACGTGTCCCACCCTTCGCCACGTGGCGATTTCTCGCCAGTACTTTCGATAAAGAATTGGCACGTGCGCACTGCGCGGGTCTGTACAGGGAACCTCACTACATGAAAAGAGGCGCATGTTCACGCCAGGACTAGCTTGCTAAACATCGACTTTGCAAACAGTATTTGTTAACCGACTGAAACTGAATCTGGATCCGTTACTGGAGATAGTCTCACTTCCATCAAAATTGAGTGGCTGTAGGCCTGCTGAGATGCAGCTGTAACTGTAGCATGTGCCGCATTAGGTGAGTCATCACGATCCACACCTATTTTCTTCTGACCAAAGTTCTAGAACGCAACCTCATGTTGCGAACAATGAGCTATGCAAACACCGTCAGGCCGACGTGGCGTGCACGCATTATACACCGGCGTGGAGAACCTTCCCATGTATCTGCTGACTTTCAAGATTGCCCCAGCCCTATGCCGCTGGGAACCACAGTTGTGGCGAAAACCCAAGTGAGATAACTTCGCAACTGCATGGATGCTTGGCAAGGTGTTTGAAGAGGGCGGTAGGTTGGTAGTCTGTGCTCAGAAGGCGATCTTAGTTGCCATTGTTATTTGTTTACATGCAGTTTCTTAATTTTGATCTGCCAGCTCCATTGTTGTCATTGCCATACTATGGAATTGTCAGCATAGAATCAAGCAATCCATATCTACATGCCTTGAACATTAAAGGTACATATTCAATGGCCATTCAGCAAGGGGGGGTGCGTGGTCTGTTCGGCACCCCTTTTTTCCATGATTCTTGATTCAACCAAATTATTTCTGAAATATTGGTCCATAAATTGTGTGCCAGAAAATGCCTCCAAAAGCGCTTCAGATTACACCAGAGAGCATCTAAAACCGCCCTGCAGCCTTCGTTGGATCCGCAGGGCCCTTCCGCGGGCCCTGGACCCCGGGCCGTGAGGGACTTCGCGCCTCAGTAGATGTGGCACTTTGGCACATTATTAACACTGAAAATTTGAAAATTACTCTTGTCATGCGCCACTCCCTGTTGAAAGCTTGGGAGCGGCTGATATATTTATCTTGTGGGCAGAGCAATGAAATTTGCTTCTTGCAAGAGGTTTGTTCAATCAATCTCTTAGATTGGGTGATAAGATGCCACAACGATTTGCCAACGAAGTGTGCATTGTCTTAAAATCTTGCTGGTCATAAAAATGGTCGTACTTTATTCTGGAAAATCATGTTAGAAAATGTTTTGCCCATAGGTGATAACCCTAGCCTCTGCATCATCTGCCAGCAATGTAAATACAGCTGTACCTATATACCGTGATAAGCCACTTTATTATAAACAATTTAAAGAACAGTAGGCCTCTAGGTTATAGGTATTTTCAGGCTAATTTAGGTTATAATTCCCGCTACATAAAAAGTTTCATGACGGTCAATCACTATTAGAAAATTTTTCTAAAAATGTTTATTTTAAACTAAGCGACTTAACAGTGGATGTACAACGACGTGGCCCATCTCAAGCGCGATTAGAGAAGTTGGCCGCAAACACTTTCCAGCAAAGGCCTACAGACCGAGGTAATTTCTAGTTTATTTCATTTCAAAAGCAAAAGGATGGTATATCTTAATAAAGAACATATAGTTTCAGTGTATAATTACTGGATAAATTCGCCTAAAGTGAATATCGTTCGTGTGTAAGTAGCATTTGGTATAAATATATGCAGCTTTTGTTTGGATTAGCTCTTCGAGTCAGTTTACCTGCCAAAAATAAGAAATGCAAATCACGCAATCTTGTTTTTCAGTGTGGCAGCACGAGTGTCGTCGTGGTGTCATGCGCCGTTCAATTTCGTAGCGTGATGTGTAAGATAATTAATTAATGTCAGCTGCTGGTGGACAAATACATGTGGGGGGTGTGGTGTGATATAGACGATTTGTTATACAGTAAGTACAGTTGTATGCAGTAAAATCCTAGAGGCTACTGTCCCTTTAAACAATTCCAATACAGTTTATTACCAACCTTCTTATATAATGTTTAACTGAATCAATCATGCAGGTACGTCGGATGATTTCCGCTTTCTTGGAACTCGTCTCAGTTCAACTTTCAGTTTTTCGAATGACAGCCTGAAGTTTAACTAGCGATGATATGAAGAAAATATAGTGTTGACCTTGAGCTATTTATGTGGTCCCCACCTGGTCAAAAAATTAAAACGTCTTGTGGTTGTAGAACTACCTGCCGGCGTTGTCAACATGGTATTTGGGTCTGGAGCAAAAGCTGGAGAGGCTATCGTCAAACATCCTGGAATACGTATGATTTCATTTACTGGTAGTGGACCCGTTGGGGCTCGTATTACAGAGGCCAGTAGCCATTTCTGGAAAAAAGTCTCATTAGAGGTACAGTGTGTAACACTTCATTATGTGTTGAATTTGCAAGTTTAAATTGCAATTCCTAATACTGAAACACTAAATTCTCTAAATATACCTCGTTACATTCTTTGGTGCATTTGCTATTGTTGAAGAAATATATTAACTAATTTGTATTGCAGTTTTGTTAACACCTTTTTGACAAATATGAATAACTATAATATTTTTGCAGGAATTATTTTGTGTGTGCATAGTCCTACCATTATTGTTTTAGCAGTTATTTGTTCAATTGACTTCGTGTGTATCCATATTTGCCAACACTGTATCGTTAGAAAGTTTTTGAATGTTATATTTTTTGCACATTTCTTGCTCATTGAGAACAGTTTATTGTGTTTTAATGCTGTGCAACCTTAATTGCTTATAAGATGGATAGCTAATCAAAATTTCCCCATATTGATTGGGAGTGCCACACATATATTAATTGCATGTCACCTTATTGTTTTTTTTTATTAATTCAGCTGGGAGGCAAAAATGCAGGAATTGTGTTTGATGATGTGAACATGGATGCCTGTGTAGAGGGTTTAATCAGGTAAAAATTTGTTGCTTGAGGTAAAGCCAGATGTTTGCATACATAAACATTTTGGGCTCAGCATTTTAACCCTGTCACTATGCATTTAGGCATTGGGATTGTAGATTTATAAATCACTATGAAATCTCTTTCAAATGATTTCGACCTAAAACTATTGAAGTAAATTGTAATTTAAAAAATGCAAATTGCACATTTCAAACGTGAAATCAATATCTTCTCACTGTTGTCAGTATGTTCACAGTAACTAAAATATCAGGGTTCTCTCCAGGCCCTTTTAACACAGTTGAAGCGCCGCTTTGTGACATCCCATAATTCCCTTACTGCATTATGTGCCATCTAGGCCACCTACGAGGGATAACTATAAATCCCCTGGTATGCCTTAATTGCCTATTCGGCATGCTTTAATTTTCAGATGTATTTTTTTGAGATTTCCAATACAATTATGGTGTGTTTTCACAGCTTGATATATACGTCTCCGAACTGATCGAGTATCTGTGTATTGGACCTGCTTACGACACTTAATTGTAATTGACTCCAAATACCAATCAGGGATGAATTGCCATTTGAAATTCTTGCAGAGAACCCTGAGTATTATATCTAAATGTCAAAAATATAAAGCATTTTATATAATCTTTAGTCTGAGATATTATTTTACAGAGGTTCCTTCACTAATCAAGGTGAGATATGTCTGTGCACCAGTCGCATATTTGTGCAGACAGGGATCTTTCACTCATTTCTGGAGAAGTTTGTTAAAGCTACCAGGTAATTATCAGCAGCATATCTTTAACAATTTTTTGTAAAGTAGTAGATAGATGTAAATATTTTCAAACTGAAGTTTACTGGTGTAGTTACTGTTTGCCTGCAGGCTGCATGTTTATGTTAGCAAACATGTTGTATTTGGTGTCAATTTGTGCGTTTCTGCTTGCATGCAGTTTGCTCGTGTACTCGATGTCTACTTGTGTGTTTGTGTTAGTGAACATAGTGTTTACTTCTGTAGTTGGAGTGTGCTAGTGTTTTTAGCTCATCTGACGTAGTCAGATGCAGCTTGTAGAATCGCATGAGCGTCTGTGCGTCCGTGCGTCAACAGTTGGGCACAAATCTTAACCGCTTGATGTACGGTCACGATATTGGGGATGTCGGGGGGGATCGTCAAAACGAGTTGGGATGTCGAAGCTGGGGGTCAAAGGTCAAAGGTCAAAGGTCAAGAGGTGTAAAAGAAGGAACATTCCCTCCTTAACTTAAGGTATAGGGAGGAAATGTAGAATTGCGGCACAAATCTAAACGGCTCGACCTAGGCTCGTGATAGTCGGTGTATAATATCATGGTAGGAAAAGCCATCACTGTGCCGAAATTGGAGGTCACAGATCAAAGGTTAATGGGGCACCGGGCAGATTTTAGACATTTTCTGAGGACATGGTCAGACGGAGCGATTGAAAAACTTTTTTGTTTCAGCGGTGACCTACCATTTTTATGGCTTTATTGAAAGGACCATGAAATGTACTTTCTGTTGACATGCGAAGAGTAAGTATCGGATAACTTTTTGACCCTCAAGAGGAGGGTTAAACATGTATTTGTTGACTGTTAACAAAGGACTGAACTGCTTTTGCCACAATAGTTGGTGTGTGAGTTTTCTGGAGTGGTAACATTTAGATTGGTATGAATATGTTCTAAAGGAACATAAAAGTTGGAGATCCCAAGGATCCAAACACAAAGATGGGTCCACTAGTCAGCATTGGGCACCTAGCAAAAGTCAAAAGTTATGTAGCTGCTGCAAAGGCGGATGGTGCCACTATACAATGTGGAGAGGGAGTCGACCCCTTAGAGCTACCACCAGGAAACGAGGTACATGACATTTCTTTAATATTACAATTGTTCTCCTGTTCATCAATGGCTTACTGAAAATAGGCTCCTCAGTGGTAGCACTGTCAGTTATCATCAATGGGGACACACTTGTGTGGTTATGCCATTAAAAAAACTATTTTCAAGATCTCAACTCAATTCCCTATCAATTTGCAATTGTACCAGATAGTTATATTGAGGCAGTAATGTTATATGTCGTGCAATACCGAGAAGAACAAAATTGTGTTAATGGGTGCAAGACACCTTACACTGTGACAGAAGAGGCACAGTTTCTCTTTCTCCTATCACTTCTTATCCTTTCTACTGCCCCACCCCTCTTTTTACCCTTCACGTCACCCTGTGCCATTGTGATATCCTAACTACAGATATAATTGGTTGAAATCAAGTTTTGTACCATGGGCCCCTTATTTTGCTGATGGACTGTTTGATTTGATGTTAGAAGAAGTCTGTGTGACAAAGTGAGGCTTCATATATACATGAATATATATAATAATATAAATGAATATATAATGAAAAATCCAAAAACATAAACTACAATACTGCATGTATTCGGTGTTTTAAAATAATATTCTGATGAAATGAAGTACAGCCGATAACAGGACAATGTCATTTCAGTTTTACTTCGGTTTTCTGTTTATGCTGAGAACTGTTATTGTGCTATTGCCTTACTATTTATGGTGACAAGGAGTCTGATAGACTGCCTTAATTGATCAAAAGTTAATTTCTACCCTTGAACAATTTGTGTTTTTTCTGTTGATAGTCTTGACTACTCTCAGGATATTCTGTGGCCGTGTATACAAACACGTTCATTTGTTTAGTCTGGATCCCTTTGATCATGATCAGTTGATATGTAATTTCACCTAACATATGCAACTGACTGGTTCTAGCTAGAGTGAGCTATCATTACCTACCCAGATAACATGCTGACGTTGGCCCAACGGCTGTCTTCAGCCCATGGTAACGTTGGGCCAACGGATTTTTGCTCAGCGTGTCAACGTTGGCCTAACGTCATGCAGCTGTAGCGTTTCGCGTCTCCCGGCGACACCTGATGGCGCCACTGGTCGACACTTAGTGACTAGCACACAATATTAGGTCTTTCACTCACCTGTTGTGCCCGGAGGCGTTGAACTGGCCGTATCGTCGCCACCCAGACCCCGCTAGCCACTCGAGCGCCCCAGTGCTACTGCGCTCCCGCAATAACCTGTTCCGCCGTGTTCCGGTTCGGTGCGTCGTAGAGTTAGTCAACCATGCCAGACGAGGGCAGAGGTTAAACAAAGAGAATGAATTATGAACTCAGCCGGGCAAAGGCCTACAGTAACCGGCAGCCTCTCCTCTCGTGCAGCCGTGCACGAGAGTTAATACTTCTCAATACCCGTACTCTAGTCTAGGAATATTAAACCAACCTATTTAATATTCGACTACTATTAGTACTGTATTATTTACTCACCCCACAACGACGGGACAATACGATAGTGCCTACTCACCAATTAACCGACGCGCCTGTCTCTCTCACCCATGAGGCAAGGCACACGCCAAACACCTGTGCCCGTACAGTACTTCACCACGGGTACTCGTACGCTAATTGTCACCATACCCGCCACACACACAGCTCACAGGCCACCCCACATCGTGCATATGCACGGAGTGGACGTGGCTACATATACTACCTGACGAGTCCTCCCTCACTCGGCTACCGGGACGAACTGAACTACACGTTCTCCCTCAACTGATTCCCAAGCCGAACTGCGTACCGTGTCTCTCCACACGGCACTACACTATAGTTGTTCACACGGCCCACGCCACTCACGGCCGCTAGAGGGGGTGGCTAACCCAACATGGCTGCCCCGATGTAGGGACTCGACCATCTACATCGTTAATTGATGAGCCGGCAAAACACCACGAAAACGCACACTAATAGACAGCAGACATCACAAATAATTATACAGTCACAAACACGGAACACCCACACTACGGTTCCCAGGGAGCCACCCTGCTAGGAACCCGAGGGTCCGGTGCCACCGCTACACAGCCAACCATTTGCAAGTAGCATCATGCCAACCATATGCCAACGTTGGCCCAACGTCATACAGCCAACCACTTGCCAACCGTGACCATGCCAACGTTGGCCCAACGTCATATTGCCAACCACATGCCAACCATAACCATGCCAACGTTGGCCCAACGTCATATTGCCAACCACATGCCAACCGTGACCATGCCAACGTTGGCCCAACGTCATATTGCCAACCACATGCCAACCGTGACCATGCCAACGTTGGCCCAACGTCA
>NW_014577253.1:146541-150973 GCF_000485595.1 Priapulus caudatus
AACCACTTGCCAACCGTGACCATGCCAACCATATGCCAACGTTGGCCCAACGTCATATTGCCAACCACATGCCAACTGTGACCATGCCAACCATATGCCAACGTTGGCCCAACGTCATATTGCCAACCACATGCCAACCGTGACCATGCCAACGTTGGCCCAACGTCATATTGCCAACCACATGCCAACCGTGACCATGCCAACGTTGGCCCAACGTTGCCCCAACGTCATATTGCCAACCGTGACCGTGCCAACCAAATGCCAACGTTGGCCCAACGTAAGCATGTTATCTGGGTAGCGTCTAGTTGTGATAACCAATAGGGAGCTGTTTTATTTAGCAAAGCTTTTACTGGAATGCCGTGCTCGAATTTTGTTTTCCTAGATGATGGTGGTCAGACCAAAAAAATGTCCAAGATGGAAATCCAAGATTGTGAACTAGGATCCAACCAAACAAACACAGTTGTCGTTTTATCTGCTCTAAATCTTGGAATAGCCCATTCCAGCTCATGTATTTGCAATTGTCTTAGTTTTTTGGCAAGTTTTTTAAACATAAAAAATCACAGTGCTAAATAGGCCTGACCAGGCTGTGCGACGCATTGTCTACGGGTATTCTCACCCTAGCAATACCGTTTCTTGGAGCTAAGTGCTAAATAAACATTGAGTTCATTACTAATATTGTAGAGATTTTGGTTATACCGAAGACTCTATTTATAAACCACAACACATGACGAGGCGCTGCCATTTTGGAATAACTAAAAACCTGGATCGGAAAACCAGGTAACACACAAATCCGAATGCATAGGCCGGCGCACGGATCCATAGCTGCCAGCAAACAGTCCGCAATTTTAGTGGGGGACACAGAGGGCAGACATTTGGGATGTGAACAGTGTTCACTTGTTATAAAAACATAATGTCTCTGTTCGTAACCGAGCTGTGTCACGCGAAATCACAGAAAGACTGACAAATTCTCGCGATCGCGAAACTTGCCCAGTAATGGAAATGGCTGCAAGGACAAAAGCTAGATAGACTGGGACTCGCTTCCACCTCGATTACCCATCGAGTGAATAAGCTAAGCCGAGAGGTGGGAGCGAGTGGCAGTCTATGGGCTATAGGCGGCGCACAGGCGGCACACTGCTTTGCAACTCCCGTACGAGCCTCGGCATTGGAACGTTGCAAAAACGTTGCAGCATTGCGGCGCAACAATGAGGTCACGAAGAGCGCCGGTAGGTGTTTCCTGATTCTGACAGCCATTTTCATTACTGGGCAAGGTTCGCGAATGCGAGAATTTCATCAGTCTTTCTGTGATTTCGCGTGACACAGCTCGGTTACGAACAGAAACATTATTTTTTTATAACAAGTGAACACTGTTGTTGAAGGAAAAACAAAGATGGAAGCTGTTGGATGTGTATTCGTGCTGTGAAAGGGTCAAATAAAGCGAGCGTCAAGCGAATTTTGGCAGTACGCTCTCCTACCTGCTATATATATTAGTGTAAGCGTTCAACAGTAGCGCCGCGACAGCAATGGCACCCGGCAGCGTATGTTGGACGTAGGATTTCGACGGAATTTACAGGGAACTGTTGGCAATAATAGGTGAAAGAGAGTAGGCCTATAGAAACATGAAGAATTTGGTAGTAAATCGATTTCGTATTTAGTTAGCATTATATTTTATTGAAATGCTTCAAGTGCCTGTGTCTAGTATAGGGGTATTCTAACCCTAGCAAAGAGCGTTTCTTGGAGCTAGTAGTAGTACTATACTATATAGTATTAGTACTAGTAGTAGTAGTTCTAGTACTATAGTAGTAACTAGTAGTAGTAGTACTAGTAGTCTAGTAGTACTAGTAGTAGTACTAGTAGTAACAGGAGTCGTCATTATTAGTAACTTACTAGTAACACAGTTTGTCATTATTAGCTCCTGGTAGTAACTAGTACGTACTAGTACTAGTAGTAGTACTTACTAGTAATTATTGTAACATGTACTTGGAGTAATAGAAGTATTAATCGGATAATAGAAGTCATAATTGGAAACATGAGAACATCACATTGGTCTCGGCCAATTGTCGAGGCAGAGCACACCGGTATAAACCGGTAAGGAAGCGATGCCAGCTGGGAATACCCCTGCTTGTTGCTAGGAGAAGGGGGTGGATCGTACACGCCCAGGTAGCAACCAGGCAGTATATAAGGCAGCCGAAAAGCAGTAGAAATCAGAACGCCGGGGCAGCAGCCCCTAGGAGCACCAAAGACACTGATCACTACAACGACACGGATCACTACAAAGGCACGGATCACTACAAAGACACGGATCACCAAAGACACGTACGGATCACTACAAAGACACGGATCACTACAAAGACACGGATCACTACAAAGACACGGATCACTACAAAGACACGGATCACTGCACGGAGGCAGACGAGGAGCACAGTAGGGAGTGACTAGCTCACCCCAAAGACAGGATCACTGCACGGAGGCAGACGAGGAGCACAGTAGGGAGTGACTAGCTCACCCCAAAAACAGGATCACTGCACGGAGGCAGACGAAGAGAGAAGACAGAAGAAACAAGAAGGAAGAGAGAAGACAAAAGAAAGAAGAAGGAAGAGAGAAGAAAGAAGAAGGAAGAGAGAAGACAAGAAAGAAGAAGGAAGAGAGCCTAGAAGACTAAGCAAAGCAAAGAAGATAGAAGAAAGAAGAAGGAAGCATAGAAGAAGAAGAAGGAAGATTGAGAAAGAAGAAAGAGACAGAAGAAAAAAGAAGAAAGAGAAGAAAAAAGACAGAAGAAAGAAGAAGAAGCGAGAAGACAGAAGCGCGAAGATAGAAGAAGAAGAGACGAAAGACGACGACGAAGGAGATAACAGCAGTAAAGAGGAAGAGAAAACGAGGAACGGCCGCGAGCACAGACGAAGAGAGGAGGGAGGCAAAACGCTGAGAGCATGACGAGCATGGTGCGTGTTACTTGCGTTATACTCACCGTCCGCAATGCGCGCAGATAGATACGGCGGGTTCGCGTTCACTGCGCCCCGCAAAGCACCTATATTCTCGCACGTACCGTTCCTGGCCCTTATAGCATCTAATAGATACTATAGTACGTCGCGTCAGTTCAGGAGCACTCATAAACGCGTGTGGTAAAACCACAAGATACGATACTGCATAACTGTAAGTGTGTATATGTAGCAATAAAACTACGGCGTTCCGGTATCTTAAGTACGCTGCGTTGTGTTTATTTTGTCTCATGTCTTTTGCCAGCCTGCTGCACGGCAAACATTCCCGCTTAGCCACCGGGAGCAGGAATCTGATCCCGAAAAGACAGTTGTGGCATTCAAAACGCAAATAATTCGTGTAGCGGCTACCCTAGGGCCACTACAATCTCATCACTTCAGTGGCATAGCCAGGATTTTTTAAAGCAGGGAAGGGGGCAGAAACTAGTGGAACTGCGCAAGAATAGTGGATGACAAATATTGTTAAAGGGGGGAGGGGGGGGGGGTTCCTTTTTTGCCTGCCCTCTGCGCACACCCCTACGCACCCCAGCTTCTCAGCCTGCAACTTTGTTTTAGCGCCATGCAAAAGGTGAAATTTTTTGTTTTGTTGTTCACTGCTCCCAAAGATATGTAACTGTTCAAGCCCGTCGCAGATCCAGGATTGCACCGGGGGGTGAAACGCAGCGGCGGGGTATGGGGGGTTCCCCAGAAAAATTTTGAAAATGTTAGATCGACGGGAGATGTATTTTTAGGCAGCTTTTGAGTACATGTACAGCCTTCACTTTTTTTTTGAATACGAGGCATTCTCATTTCAGTAGACACTTACTATTTTTATTTTTAATTTTTTACTTTCCATGGCCCCCTTTGGCCGCCGGCCTAACTACGCCAGCTGATTCACTATTCATTTAAATGATACTGGAATCATTAATAAAATACTTGTGAGTTTTGAATTAGCCTCTTTCAAACTTTCATTTATTTGGCTGGCTATTGATTGACAAAGAAACAAAACTGCGCAAATTACACCACAACTATTGCGTGATGACTATGGCGAGCCAGGTTGTTATACTTTGGACAGTGTCTCGTTTAAAAAAATAAATCATTGAGAAATTGGCCGCGCTGCCGTGCTTGTGTTGCTGTCTATCATGACCAAATATTACAGTGATGCACACTCTTGGCAGTCGTGCGAGAGAAAAATGGAACGTATGCAGACGAAAGAGGAAACACGGTGCCCGCGAGCAAGGTACCGTATGCTTTGGCATCATATTCATTATATTATCCCGTATATAAATATAATGGATTCATCAACATCAGAGAGGTGGCCGTATAAGTACCTATGGACAGAAGGTGGTATACCTTCTCTCACCTACCAGGCGAAAGGTTGTATACCTGTAGTCCTCACTGGTAAATACCCCACTAAGACAATGAGCCCTCTGCTCAGATTCAATACTCTGCCCTCCTAC
>NW_014577253.1:150983-168504 GCF_000485595.1 Priapulus caudatus
GGGACAACTACTGTTTATTGTGTACTGCTTAAGGCTGTTTGCTATTTTCTCGTTGAAATATGCCTATCTACTATCTATGAATAGTGAATTTACATTAAAGTGTCTTATTTTGACCGTTGACCTTCATTTTGACATTGACCTTGACCCCATATCTAAAAAGTAACTCCAGAAATGGACTCCCTGCTCTCGCAAACCCCTAAAAGAGTATTGCATGACACTCTAGGGCATCGAGATCACAAAATTGTAAATTGACCAAAATCGAAGATGAACGGCGGCGGCCATCTTGAATTCCAAGAAATGCTCAACGATGCACAGGTAGCAACCAAGCTAAATCAGCTCTCCTAACTATATAGAACACATTTCCATGAAAAAAGTTTAGAGTAATTAACATTGCAGGGTCCCATATAGGACATATAGGGCCGGCAAACCGACTAATACATGAGGATGTCGCTACTTGTAATTTTTGTATATATGTAAGATTCTATACTACGTACTTTTCCATCACCATGGGATGCAGCCGTGCTTTATGGCTTTTCGCATCGCGACAGGACCTATATATTCTAGCTTTTCTCCATAAGCACGAAAGTTGTAAAAAGGTAAACCTGGCCGCCCGCTACCCTAGAGGGTGGGCTAAGAATTAGCCTGCGTGTATACCATGCTGGTGGGAGGGTTATTACCTCCGCCAAGGAGGTTACGTTTTCGGCCTTGTCCGTTTGTTACCTACGCCAAGGAGGTTATGTTTTCGTCCTTGTTAGTTTGTTTGTTGGTTTGTTGGTTTGTTTGTTGGTTGGTTTGTTGGTTTGTTTGTCTGTCAACAGGATATCTCAAAAAGTTACGGACGGATTTTGATGGAATTTTTTGGACGGGTTTGTCTTGGGCCAAGAACCAATCGATTAGATTTTGGTGGTGATCCGGATCCAGTTCTGGATCCAGGAATTTTTTTAATTTTTAATTTTTTAATTTGTTTTTGTGGGGAAGACTTCGGACGCATTCAAAATTCATAAAAAAAAATCCTGGGATCTTTTTTTTCTCCAAATTTCTGAGAATTTATCAAACTATCTTGGGTTACCAGCATGATGCTGTGGCGGAGGTTTGCTATCTCTGATTGCTCTTATCTGTTGGTTTGTTTGTCTGTCAACAGGATATCTCAAAAAGTTACGGACGGATTTTGATGACATTTTTTGGATGGGTTTGTCTTGGTTCTTCTTCTCAACAGCTAATCGATTCGACTTTAGTGGTGATCTGGATCCAGGATTTTTTTTTTTTGTAATTAAAATATTTTTTTTGGTGGGGAAGACTTCGGACACATTCAAAATTAATCAAAAAAAATCCTGGGTCGTTTTTATTTTTTTCAAATTTTTGAAAATTTCACCAACTTATATAATATTGGGTGTGCCAGCAAGATGGGGGGACTGTTACGCTGTGGCGGAGGTTTGCTATCTCTGATTGCTCTTGTTACTGTCTTCTATCCATCCCGGAATCTGCCCGTAGTCCATTGAGTCCATGTGGCTGGTTAGTGTTTAGATTGTGAATCCAGTAGGCTTCTCTTTTCTTTCTGATGCGGATCGTATGGGGTTGGTTGAGGGGGGGGGAATATTTTCTCCATTTAAGCACAGTTGGTTTATACTCTGTCTTTCCAAGCAATAATTACTTTTCCACTAGGCTAGCTTCTGCTCTTTAAAGGTACAAAGAGAGTTGCTGTGTACTCTCTCAGCATTCCCAGATGTTTGATATGCACCCCGTGATTATGTGACCATATCTTAGGTTCTGATAGGAAGGAGATAATGGTAAGCCTGAAACTTAACTAATTTTCCAAAATTGTGGGTAATTATTGAATAGTAAATGGCAGTACAGATGGTTCTTACTTCTAATGTCAGTTCGTTTATACGGTGATAGTTTATTATGGGAAACGTTTCTAAACATGGGAACATAAAATAGTTTCACGTTTTCCTCATCTCTTGATGGACTGGGAGTGTAATCAGGGCAAGTCTGAAAACTAGAACTCGCTTACAGCTTTGTTTACTAATGAGGTAAGGAAGTGCACACACACACACACAATATATATACTATCATGAATGTGTATAGGCATTATATATGTGTGTGCACATGCTTGATTGTGTGCGTGCATGTATATCTTTTAAGTTTGTCATGATACTCTCTGCATTGGTGAAGGTGTTAACTTTTGGGTAAATTAAGGTATAATCCCATCACTAACCTTAATTTACTGTTACCTTTAACCCTAACCTATAACCTTCATTATACTATGGAAGTAATAAACATTTATAATTAGAGTACATTATGTAGTCACATATATGTGTGCGCTTTAGTGAGTACGTATGTATACATCATACAAGTATGATACATGTTAACAATATAAGTCGGGTGGTGGTAGATTTGTGTTCATAACGTCTCTCTACCCAATTCCTTATCGAGCATAATGCTTCGCTGTATCTCCCTTCAATGTAAGCTTTTATTCGTGGGGTGTAATCCACGTGTATGTCGAGGGTCATCTGTACTACAGCGTCTATAAATTTGGTAAATATGTGCAGTTTGAAATTGAGTATATTCTAATTTCCTCTAGTTGCTGCCCAATTAATTGGTCCTAATAAAGCAATCTGTTTGCCCACCTATTTAATGGTGTATAGTTTCACGTATTTGAGATGTATAGGTATATTCTGCTTTTCTGTTTTACATGGTTCTGTGCCATCATAGGTTAAAGTGATGGTATCACTGCTTTGGGTGCTGAATGGAAAGAATATGTACTCTGGATTTGCCATTGCAGATTATCAAATGGCTTTAAATTGTGACATAATTGAGCAAATGTGTTTAGTAGCCAATCGTAGTGCTGATAATGGGACGTTTTCTCTAGTTTAGGTTGTAAGCATACGAGCTCAAGATACTAGCTACATGCAACAACTATATAGTATGAACTATATGCTAGGAAACGCACCCATTGGCTGACTGCTGATACAAGCAAACGTTATTAGCTCGGTGGCGTTTAAAAGATTCCTACATGTGCATTTCGGCAATGTCATGAACGACCTCTATGCAATGGTTTTCTTGTAAGGTTTGTAAGGCAATAAAGTCCTAAAGTAATGATTTAAATTAAATATCAACTGGGGCATCACATTAATTACTTTACTAATCCGAACATATAAGATTAGGCGGTTTAGAAGTAAATATCAGTTGCACATGGGCAAAAGTAGCAGTCATTTAGATGAAAAGAAAGAACGTTCACTTGGCACAGGTGGAAACTGAAAAATTTAGCTATCCAGAGTATTTCTTGCATCAACTTTCATGAAACAGATGTCATATCATCTGAGAAAATTAAGATTTCTCAGTAGCTAAATCTAGTAGCATAACCCAGCATTTTCAATTCACAGGGATACTACATGAGACCAACAGTGATCACTAACATTGCCGACACACACCAATGCATGCAGGATGAGATATTTGGACCTGTTACCTGCATTGTACCATTTGAAGCTGAGGAGGAGGTATTTATACATACTCAATTTTACAATGCGAATTGCTTTCCAGCTAAAAGAAATCAGCATTTTACCATGTTCCTTGAATAGAGGCCGCAGCAACCAAGTCATTTAGCTGCTGTGAAGCCATTTGCAGACAATTTGGTCGATTATGCAATATAAAACTGGTTACAAAACTTTAACATAGCAAAGAGGAGCACAGTAGGGAGTGACTAGCTCACCCCAAAAACAGGATCACTGCACGGAGGCAGACGAAGAGAGAAGACAGAAGAAACAAGAAGGAAGAGAGAAGACAAAAGAAAGAAGAAGGAAGAGAGAAGAAAGAAGAAGGAAGAGAGAAGACAAGAAAGAAGAAGGAAGAGAGAAGACAGAAGAAAGAAGAAGTAGAAGAAGTAGAAGAAAGAAGATGGAAGGAAGATAGAAGATAGAAGAAAGAAGAAAGAAGATAGAAGAAAGAAGAAGGAAGATAGAAGAAAGAAGAAGGAAGATTGAAGAAAGAAGAAAGAAGACAGAAGAAAAAAAGAAAGAAGATAGAAGACAGAAGAAAGAAGAAGGAAGCGAGAAGACAGAAGCCAGAAGATAGAAGAAAGAAGAGAGAAGACAGAAGACAGAAGGGAGATAACAGCAGAAAGAGGAAGGAACGAGGAACGGCGCGAGAAGACCGAAGAGAGGAGGGAGGAGAACGCTGAGAGCTGACAGCAGGTGCTGTTACTTCTTATTCTCACTCCCGGCAATCGCAATAGATACGCCGGGTTCGCGTTCACGCCGAAGCACCTATATTCTCGCACGTAACCGTTCACTGGCCTTATGCCATAAAATACTATAGTTACGTCGCGCAGTCAGAGCACTCATAACGCCTGTGGTAAACCACAAGATACGATACTGCATAACTGTAGTGTGTATATGAGCAATAAAACTACCGGTTCCGTATACTTAAGTACCTTGCGTTGTGTTTATTTGTCTCATTGTTTTGCCACCTGCTGCCACGCAACATTCCCGCTTAGCCACCGGGAGCAGGATCTGATCCCGAAAAACAATTGTGCATTCAAAACGCAAATAATTCGTGTAGCGGCTACCCCTAGGGCCACTACAATATCATCACTATCAGTGGCATAGCCAGGATTTTTTAACAGGGAAGGGGGGGCAGAAATAGTGAACTGCGCAAAATAGTGGATGACATAATATTTTAATGGTTCCTTTGCCTCCCTCTCCACACCCTACGCACCCCCACCTCTCAGCTCTGCAACCTTTGTTTTAGGCGCCATGCAAAAAGGTGAAATTTTTGTTTGTTGTTCACTGCTCCCAAGATATGTAACTGTTCAGTCGCAGATCCAGGATTGCAAGGGGGGGTGAAAGCAGGCGGGGGGTATGGGGGTCCTCCCCCAGAAAATTTTGAAAATGTAGATCGCAGGAGATGGTATTTGAGGCACTTTTGAGTACATGTACAGCCTTCATTTTGACTACGAGCATTCTCATTTCAGTAGCACAATTACTATTTTTATTTTTATTTTTTACTTTCCATGGCCCCCTTTGGCCCCCTAACTACGCCACTGATCACTATTCATTTAATGAATACTGGAATCATTAATAAATATTCGTGAGTTTTAATTAGCTCTTTCAACTTTCATTTATTTGGTGGCTATGATTGACAAAGAAACAAAAGCTGGCAAATTACCACAACTATTGGGTGATGACTATGGCAGCCAGGTTGTTAACCTTTGGGACAGTGTCTCGTTTAAAAAAAATAAACATTGTAAATTGGCGGCTGCGTGCTGTGTTGCTGTCTATCTGACCAAATATTACAGTGATGCCACTCTTGCAGGTGCGAAAATGGAACGTATGCAGAAGAAAAGAGGAAACACGGTTGCGCAGCACACGTACCCGTATGCCTTTGGCATCATATGTCATTATATTATCCCGTATATAATATAATTGGATTCAATACAACACTCAAGAGAGGTGCCGTATAAGTACCCTATTGGACAGAAGGTGTATACCTTCTCTAGTACCAGGGAAAGTGTTGTATACCTGCTCTCCCACCATGGTAGAATACCCCCCACTAAGACAATTGAGCCCTCTGCTCAATTCAATACTCTGCCCTCTACCATGGTGGGATGAGGTGGGACAATTAAAGCCCTTTCTGCCTTATTTGGATGTTTTGTCCATCGCCCTTATAATAGGTTGCTATGTGTACCCTAGATCACTTACCAGGACGTGTGCTATAACTTTTTTTCTGGGAACATAGATGATGCGTACTACCACTCCCACCCACCATTGATTTGGTGATGTACCCCTACTTCTCCGTTACAGTGGTTGTTACTTAGGCCACCATTTTTTATTTTGTTGGTTTACAGAATTTTTGTTGTTGTTGTTGACTCGGTAGGGTAAAAAAAAAAATTAAAAAAAAGGTTGTTTTGTCAGATCAAACAAGTCAAAATACAGTGATACTGTTATACATGATATTAAAGTATTTTAAGAAAACTAAATGAAAACAAAACTCAACTTGTAATTATTTTTACTTTTATTATAAACTGTTTGTTTATGAAATGTTTTTTTTTACATTAAATTTTTTTTTATTCATATTTCTTAGAGAAAAGGTCGGCAGGAATAAAAAAATACAGATTTTCAATTTTTATTTTTTTCCATTTTTCTTGAAAATTCGGGTCGGCGGATCTGTAAAGCAACAAAATAAAAAATTCTCACCTTATGCAAGCTTATTAACACGTAACAAAAAAGATCGAGTATGAACAGTGGGAATTGCCTTGAGAGGATGTTGTAATTTCTTGGCATGTATTTGCTCTTTGTTATATCAGTCGTCCAATATAGTCCAGTTGCCAAAATGTTGACCCTGCAATGTTAATTACTCTAAATTTTTTTCATGGAAATGTGTTCTATATAGTTAGGAGAGCTGATTTAGCTTGGTTGCTACCTGTGCAACGTTGAGCATTTCTTGGAATTCAAGATGGCCGCCGCCGTCGATCTTGGATTTTGGTCAATTTACAATTTGTGATCTCGATGTCCTAGAGTGTCATGCAATACCTGTTTTTAGGGGTTTTCGAGGGGAGGGAGTCCATTTCTGGAGTTATTTTTTAGATATGGGGTCAATGTCAAGGTCAAAATGACGGTCAACGGTCAAAATAAGACACTTTAATGTAAATTCACTGTTCATAGATAGTATACATAGGCTGACAACTACGCCTTGAACATTATGAGACCAAATGGGATGAAAACCACCCACACCATGGTCATGAGTCACACGCGGGATCCGTGCGGCCCCATTATCGAGGACAGGAAACATTAGTGTGATGCAGCTCCACGATCCCTCGAGTCAAGAAACACGAAGGTCATTCTCTCAGCGACTCATAGCCAATCAGGATACAGCTGCTAGCACTACAGCAGGCCTTCCAAGCTGAATCCACCTCTGATTCCAATGAAAGCTCGTCCGCAGAAGAGTCACAGCGTTCAATCCACTGCAGTCAGTTTCAGTCAGCCAGCGAGACGCAGCGCTGGCTGTCGCAAGTCCATGAGAGTGACAAGCCTGTCGGGTGGGCGGGCTTCAATGCTCAGCAAAGACCGACTCAGTGTGCGGGGCTCTGCCCATAAGCCAAGACACTGGTGGTGTTTGGACCGATGATCGATTCACCACCCGGCGCTACCCAGACACCGTTCTGACTACGCCCCTGTATCTCGAGCAGGACTCTCAAAACTTTCGGGATGCCAGTACACCCACCTCTGTTGATCTCCAACTATATCAGACTGCATGCTAGCCAATGGAAAGGACCCTCAGCGCTGGACCAACCTTATACTTCACCGGGCAGTGATGCACACTCTCATGAGTTTCCTGGCTGTATGAGCGACACTGATGAAGGCATCTGGCGTGGACGTTCTCATGAGCGCAGCGTTGCGTGGCATGACCAGCATCATCACCGGAAAGGACCTGAACCAAAGGCTTAACGCGGCATACCGTCTCCATCCGATCACCGTGGTTGCTGCAGATTTCTACTCAAATAGTGCCAAAGACATACAAGAGCTGAGTGACTACTGGAGACAGCCAGAAAAAACCTAACCGGGAAGCTATGGGTGGACTGTCCATCAAGCCCGACACTGCTGCCGCTCATGTTCCTGCGCTGGAGAGCGGGAATGCGTGACTTTTTCCTCCACAGCACTGTCCAAGGCAATGCTGCCGTAATTCTTCGCAGCAGGTCACCACAACTTATGCCCGCTACATAAGCTGGTAGTGTGCGACAGATGGAGCCTCCTTCCCAGCGTGCCGCGGAGAACCTACGGAAGGCGCACATGTCTGTCGGCATCTAATGGCGGGACCGCAGTGCCAGCAGATCAGTTGCGCCGAACAGATATATATCAAGCTGAGGGAAGGGTGCTGCGAGGGTATGAAGGGGTGTCAATACGACGAGCGCCCGGAAGAAGTGGCTGGTGGTCAACGAATTTCAGTGTGTGTGGTCCACCTCAACATCCGCCATGGAAAGTATAATTTGACAGTGAAGCTGGGATGAGAGAAGCACATGCGAGTAGATGGAAGGAGAGAACAAGGCCACAAGGAGGAAGGAGAGCGGAAGAAGAAGACGGAATGAGTCGATCGCGAGGAAGATGCAGCAGAGCTGCGAGAAGTACACCTCACCCCTCAACGAGCAGCATCCAGGTCTCTATAATTTCCTGCAATGGCAAGTGCGCGCCGAACAGTGAAGTTCAGGATGCCACTGGACTATCGGGAGTAAGCAAAGCAGGCAGTTACCCGCTTCACGTAAGCATGACCTTCACAAAACCATAAAGAAAATGGTCAGATCAATGGCAGGCACTCAAAGATAGGCAGTCAACTGTCAAGGGGAAGGCATCCTACGACAATCGAGACACGTGTTTAAGTCGGCTGTTTGTCTTGCGGCAGAGCGGAGCGTGGATCTATCCAACATTCTTCCAGTTTGAACTGAGTCCAGTCCACATCCCTGATTGATGAGTGTATGGATGTCTTGAGCGAATGGGGCAACAGAGGCCGTGCGCTCGTCAAAGTGTCTTGGTTTTCTGTCAGACTCCACCTGGCGCCAGATCGTGGTGTTGGTGAGCGCCCGCGATAGCTGCTGTACCACGTTGTGTGGCAGTTGCTTGGGACCGCCCAGGAGATCTGCTGCAAAAGCTTTTGGTGCTCGCTCCGCCGCGCACTTCTCCTTGGCTCAAAGAAAATAGTCCTGCTTCGAGAGGTAGTGACCCACAGAAGCTCCTGTACGCCACAACGGCAGCCATGAGCCAGACTGAGACAGAGAGAAGAGCCAACGGAAGTGCGGCTGACTCCAAACCACCCTTCCATGCGACAAAGCTATGCTTCACAATCGCCACGAACAAGAGTCTGCTCAACAAACATCCTGATTCGCGGCTACTATCCTTCACACAACATCCAGTCTTGTACAAGCTGGACTGTGTCACCATGCTGAGGCAGACATCACTCTCTGCCCAGCCTACATGCTGAAGGCGGCAGCAGAAGATGCCCAGACAATCACGCATCCTCAGTGATGACACAGACGTCCTCTTCCTCCTGTCGTTACTAGGACATTTCAAGGCATGCGGTCAATTGCTAAGCTGTCAAATGGAAAAGGGAAATGGCTGATGTCCTGAATACTCAACAAAACTGTTTACGGTTAGGCAAGAAAGTGCAGCCAACGTCCTGGGTGTCAATGCGCTGTCAGGCTGCGATACGGGTCGTACCCTTTGGAAAAGGAAAACAGTCAGCAGCTCAAGGCTCCTGACGAGCATCTGATGATACCAGGTCTGGATCAACGGTTGTTGGAGAGCTTGGCCGCGCAGCCTGCTACTCAAAGCGACAGCAGACAGCTTTCTCTTCCTTCTCTACGGACAGAAGAGTTCGCTACGACAATGACATGATGCACGCTTGTACTCGGCCTCTACCGCAGCCATAAGAAGCCGCCACAACTGAAGAAACTGCCACGCTGACGTCAACCTGCCCAGCTGCATGTGCTCGAACTCACAGCTGCAGACGAACCACACGTGACCACCTTGAAAGAAGCTTCTACATGATTACAACTTTGGCTTGAGTATCAAAGCGCTCCACCATCACACGACCATCTTCACACGCAGTTGCCGTTCCCAAGCGCTCGCTTGGATGTAGTGAGCTGCAGCTGCAGGCGCAGAAGAGCAAAGGCATCGGCAGCGCGGGAACATGGCAGCCTGCAAAACGTGCATGGCCTTTTATGCACAGACTATGCAATGTGCGAGAAGGGAGTCGCCTGTTCGTAGTCAAATTCACGGAAAAATCAGATGGACACCGAAGGAAGCACCAATGAAGAGGAGCTATGTAGTATGACGACCAATGACAATGATGTGATGCGGATTGAGGAGTAATGAGGATGAGCTGAGTCACTAGAGATGTGTTGACAACTAACTGTTTATTGTGTACTGCTTAAGCTGTTTGCTATTTTCTCGTTGAAATATGCTATCTACTATCTATGAATAGCTGATTACATTAAAGTGTCTTATTTGAACCGTTGAACCTTCACTTTTGACATTGACCTTGACCCCATAATCATAAAAAGTAACTCCAGAATGGACTCTGCCCTGCTCGAGAAGCCCCTAAAAGAGGTATGCATGACAACTCTACGGGCATCGAGATTCACAAATGTAAATTGACAAAATCGAAGATGAACGGCGGCGGCCATCTTGAATTCCAAGAAATGCTCAACGATGGCACAGGTAGAGCAACGCAAGCTAAATCAGCTCTACCTAACTAAGAACACATTTCCATGAAAAAAGTTTAGAGTAATTAACATTGCACCGGGTCCCATATAGCGACATTATAGGGCCGGCAAAGCCGACTAATACAATGAGGATGTCGCTTACTTGTAATTTTTGTATATATGTACGATTCTAGTACTACTACTTTATGCCTCACCACATGGGATGCAGCGCCGTGCTTTATGGGCTTTTCGCATGCGCGACAGACCTATAATTCTAGCTATTCTCCATAAGCACGAAAGTGTAAAAGGTAAACCTGGCCGCCCGTACCCTAGAGGGTGGCTAAGAATTAGCCTGCGTGTATACATGCTGGTGGAGGGTTATTACCTCCGCCAAGGAGGTTACGTTTTCGGGCCTTGTCCGTTTGTTACCTACGCCAAGGAGGTTATGTTTCTGTCCCTTGTTAGTTTGTTGTTGGTTTTTGGTTTGTTTGTTGGTTGTTTGTTGTTTGTTTGTCTGTCAACAGGATATCTCAAAAAGTTACGGACGGATTTTGATGGAATTTTTTGGACGGGTTTGTCTTGGGCCAAGAACCAATCGATTAGATTTGGTGGTGATCCGGATCCAGTTCTGGATCCAGGAATTTTTTAATTTTTAATATTTTTAATTTGTTTTTGTGGGGAGACTTCGGACGCATGTCAAAATTCATAAAAAAAATCCTGGATCTTTTTTTCTCCAAATTTCTGAGAATTTATCAAACTATCTTGGGTTACCAGCATGATGGCTGTGGCGGAGGTTTGCTATCTCTGATTGCTCTTATCTGTTGGTTTGTTTGCTGTCAACAGGATATCTCAAAAAGTTACGGACGATTTTGATGACATTTTTTGGATGGGTTTGTCTTGGTTCTTCTTCTCAACAGCTAATCGCATCGATCTTTGTGGGATCTGGATCCAGGATTTTTTTTTTTTGTAATTAAAATTTTTTTGGTGGGGAAGATTCGGACACATTCAAAATAATCAAAAAAAATCCTGGGTCGTTTTTTTTTTTTCAAATTTTGAAATTTCACCAACTTATATAATATTGGGGGTCGCCAGCAAGATGGGGGGACTGTTACGCTGTGGCGGAGGTTTGCTATCTCTGATTGCTCTGTTACTGTCTTCTATCATCCCGGAATGCCCGTAGATCCATTGCAGTCCAGTGGCTGGTTAGTGTTTAGATTGTGAATCCAGTAGGCTTCTCTTTTCTTTCTGATGCGGATCGTATGGGGTTGGTTGAGGGGGGGGGGGAATATTTTCTCCATTTAAGCACAGTTGGTTTATACTCTGTCTTTCAAGCATAATTACTTTTCACTAGGCTAGCTTCTGCTCTTTAAAGGTACAAGAGAGTTGCTGTGTACTCTCTCAGCATTCCCAGATGTTGATATGCACCCCGTGATTATGTGACCATATCTTAGGTTCTGATAGGAAGGAGATAATGGTAAGCCTGAAACATTAACTAATTTTCCAAAATTGTGGGTAATTATGAATAGTAAATGCAGTACAGATGTTCTTACTTCTAAATGTCAGTTCGTTTATACGGTGATAGTTATTTATGGGAAACGTTTCTAAACATGGGAACATAAAATAGTTTCACGTTTTCCTCATCTCTTGATGGACTGGGAGTGTAATCAGGCAAGTCCTGAAAACTAGAACTCGCTACAGCTTTGTTTACTAATGAGGTAAGGAAGTGCACACACACACAATCAAGTATACATACTATCATGAATGTGTATAGGCATTATATATGTGTGTGCACATGCTTGATTGTGTGCGTGCATGTATATCTTTTAAGTTTGTCATGATACTCTCTGCATTGGTGAAGGTGTTAACTTTTGGGTAAATTAAGGTATAATCCCATCACTAACCTTAATTTACTGTTACCTTTAACCCTACCGCTATAACCTTCATTATACTATGGAAGTAATAAACATTTATAATTAGAGTACATTATGTAGTCACATATATGTGTGCGCTTTAGTGAGTACGTATGTATACATCATACAAGTATGATACATGTTAACAATATAAGTCGGGTGGTGGTAGATTGTGTTCATAAACGTTCTCCTACCAATCCTTATCGAGCATAACTCGCTTCGCTGTATCTCCCTTCAATGTAAGCTTTTATTCGTGGGTGTAATCCACGTGTATGTCGAGGGTCATCTGTACTACAGCGTCTATAAATTTGGTAAATATGTTGCAGTTTGAAATTGAGTATATTCTAGTTTCCTCTAGTTGCTGCCCAATTAATGGTCCTAATAAAGCAATCTGTTTGCCCACCTATTTAATGGTGTATAGCTGGTCACGTATTGAGATGTATAGGTTATTCTGCTTTTCTGTTTACATGGTTCTCTGGCCATCATAGGTTAAAGTGATGGTATCACTGGCTTTGGGTGCTGAATGGAAAGAATATGTACTGCTGGATTTGCGCATTGCAGATTATCAAATGGCTTTAAATTGTGACATAATTGAGCAAATGTGTTTAGTAGCCAATCGTAGTGCTGATAATGGGACGTTTTCTCTAGTTTAAGGTTGTAAGCATACGAGCTCAAGATACTAGCTACATGCCAACAAACTATATAGTATGAACTATATGCTAGGAAACGCACCCATTGGCTGACTGCTGATACAAGCAACACGTTATTAGCTCGGCTGGCGTTTAAAAGATTCCTACATGTGCATTTCGGCAATGTCATGAACGACTCTATGCAATGGTTTTCTTGTAAGGTTTGTAAGGCAATAAAGTCTAAAGTAATGATTTAAATTAAATATCAACTGGGGCATCACATTAATTACTTTCTAATCCGAACATATAAGATTAGGCGGTTAGAAGTAAATATCAGTTGCCATGGGCAAAAGTAGCAGTCATTTAGATGAAAGAAAGAACGTTCACTTGGCACAGGTGGAACTGAAAAATTTAGCTATCCAGAGTATTTCTTGCATCAACTTTCATGAAACAGATGTCATATCATCTGAGAAAATTAAGATTTCTCAGTAGCTAAATCTAGTAGCATAACCCAGCATTTTCAATTCACAGGGTACTACATGAGACCAACAGTAATCACTAACATTGCCGACACACACAAATGCATGCAGGATGAGATATTTGGACCTGTTACCTGCATTGTACCATTTGAAGCTGAGGAGGAGGTATTTATACATACTCAATTTTACAATGCGAATTGCTTCCAGCTAAAAGAACATCAGCATTTACCATGTTCCTTGATAGAGGCCGCCAGCAACCAAGTCATTTAGCTGCTGTGAAGCCATTTGCAGACAATTTGGTCGATTATGCAATATAAAACTGGTTACAAAACTTTAACATAGCAATTACAACGTTCAAATTTTGCTTGTGCGACTATTTAAATAAAACCAACCACAAGATATTCAGATTCCCGATGCGTACCTAGTGATCAATATAGCCATTAACAGAATATTTACTTTTACATTTGCAGCAACATCAATATCACATTTTTAAATTCATTTATCATACTTGAACAGATGTTCGAAGGTTAATAAGTTGATAAGTGCTTATCCACATTGTGTTTTTGTATCCATCCATATAACAAATTACCAGAAAGTCACATATGAATGGGTAACTGTGCACATAGATGGTTATAGGACATGTTGATGTTGTGTGTATAATTTTTGCGTGAATCATATGTGTTTGCCTGGCTGCATTTTCAGGTGATCATCAGAGCGAACAGTGTCAAGTATGGTCTCTGTGCCAGTGTCTGGACACAGAATGTTAGTCGAACACACCGTGTTGCTCAAAAGCTGGAGGTAAATTTGTTACTTAATTAACATTTTGTGCTCTTTCTGCATAAATAGTATGACGGATATGATATTAAATCTTTTAATTGAGATAAAATATTTACTGATGCGAGAGTTAATGTTTTGAATTTCTCTCGAATTTAAATAATTTTACATTTTAAAATGTTATCCAGTGGCATACTTTTCTGATAAAAACATTTAATTAATCTGCTGCTACATTCTGGATACATGTTTCCTATCTACACACATTAGGCTAAATAAGTAACGATATCCATCTAGAAAAACGTGATGCGGTGCAGTCATGCATGCATAGCTGTTAGCTTCCTATTATAATATTATTAGATACTGTGTAGAGAGTGCAGCTATATTAAAACTGTTTAATATTTCTCAAGATGCATTTTATCGTTGTGACCACTTAAAATGGCAGATTAAACTAATGTACTATTATTGCATATACAAGAGAAACATGAAGTTTTGTAGGTTGCAAAAATAAATGTTGTCCGAGACCCGAGTTCAAAATTGTTGTGTGCAACTCAATGAGCATGCATGTACTCAAATGTTACATCACTTTCATTTACTTACATATTTACATATTTACTTACATATTTACATACATACATTATTTACTTACATATACTTTAATTAAACTATATATATAAACTCCATAATAAGTTTTCCTATATCCATAATCAGCAGGTTTTTTTTTAATATACTTTGTGTGTTTTACTATCATTACGTATTTGCATATCTGATATTCTGTCCTCATGACTGGTTCATATCGTCTGATGCTCATTATGGCAACCGATCATTTAAACTAGCAGTTCTTAACCTGGGGGTCGTGACCCCTATGGGGGTCGTTTGGGGTTTTTCTGGGGGTCATGAAGGGGTCATAAATGAAACAAATCCATTTAAATTCTATATAATTATCAGGGTGCTACAAAAAAATTTTCTCACTTTCCCGGTCAGGCAAGTGACTCATAAATTTGATTGCCCAATTAAAGCAATTGCCCTAAAAAAAAATTTCATTGCCTGATGGCTGTGAAGCAATTTCAGCCATCCCATTGACTGAGTATTGGCAGACATGTTTGCATAAAACGGGCTGTTTTTTTTCAATTTTTGTTTTGAGGGTCAAGGTATACTGACCAAGAATGTCTGATGGGGTCGTGGGGCCAAAAAGGTTAAAGGTAGATTCCCTCGAACTTTCAAGCGGCAAACATAAAATCAGGCAAAAATGAATTATTTTAACATTGCACGTTTGTACTTGCCTATATATGTGTGATAGGTGAAAAAAAATGCTCGGGAATATGTTCATTCGAAGCTTTTAGACTACAAAGTGAAACTTTTGGGTCGAATGTTTCCCAGCGTTTACTTTTGCCGCTATGCGACGATTGTTCCGCTCTGCGCACTGGCCGTGTTATGTATGTAAAATTATACCATGCTACGTCAAATTATACACACTGGTATATTATGACCCAATAGTTTTTTTGGTCACGTACATGGCTAGCTCATAGGGAAAGGGCAACGTTTTTGTTGCTGGGAGTATAGATTATAGTATTCTGAGCGAGTTAACGAGTGAGTGAGTCGAGAGTCCTGTCAGGTCGCTGTTAGTTTGGATTACGTTTTGTTGGGTTTTTAGCACGTTCTATCTCGAAAACGGTTATGGTAAAAATTCTGAAATTAATAACATAAACAGTCGAGGTGCCTCTCTGTATAGACTACAAAGTTGGATTTCATAAAATGATTTATATTAAAAGTTATGAGATCTGAAAGTGGTTACATTGACTCGATTGAAATGATGGCTGCTCAAATATAAACAATATGGCGACTACGGAACTGCAGCGAAAAGTGTTTTTCGAGTTGTTTCTTCGATGAGCAAATATAGGCTTGATACATATTTTTACAGTTTTATTTTCAAAGCTAACGTTCAGTTAAAGTGTACTTATTTACTTACGTTTTTAGAGTGGTTTGTTACAAAAATTTACGTGGAAAGTTCGAGGGAAACTACCTTTAAGAACCACTGATTTAAACCTTGATATAAGCTGGAAACATTGGATTTATGTTTCGTGGCATGTGATCCTAACAAGATTTGGTTTTCCTAAGTTCTTTGAAAAACAGCCTCATGCATCTGACTATATAGCCAGGGGTTCGTAACCTATGGTCCATGGACCCCTTTGGGGTGCGTGCATGGATGGGCTTCAGGGGGTCCGTGAACCAGGCGCATGCAAAATTTTGTGTTTATGTGCTTACGTGCATTTTTCTGGGGAGGGGTCCGTAGCTTTCACCATATTCTCAAACTCTCTTTGGGTCCATGACTAAAAAAAGGTTGAGAACCACTAGACTATACCATTCTCCTATATTGTGGTACCATACAACCATGGCACTTATATACTGAGGCAACCTCAATACTTATGCTAAAATTATACTAAGCACCAGTGCTGATGTTAGCGGATAAACGAGTGGAGGAGGGAAGGAGATGAATGAGAAAAAAGTTGTTAAGGAAGAAGATGAGAGGGAGATGGAGAGAAGAAGATCAATGAGCTAGAGCAGAGGAGATAGGGAAGGGGTAGTTAGTTCAAGTATAGAATGTGGAAGGTGTGTTCAGAAACACCAAGCCATGCACGTTACATGAGGTATAGCTATAGGTTCATTGCATTATTATGGTCCTAACATCTATCATAGCTTTAATTAGGATAGTTCTGATAGCATGCATTTTCTGTCGTTAATATTATTGTATCCCCCGCGACGAAGTCGGCGGGGATACTATGGTTTCATGTCTCCCCAGCCGCCGCCGCTGCCGCTCGGTCCGCCGCAGAGAATTTCCCTTCCGCTCTATAACTCGACCCCTAATTGACCTAGCGTTACCAAACTTGGTATATTTACACATCTTGGGGAGAAGGTGAGCAGCGTACGTACCAAAACCAGGTCACTGCGACCTTTATTTGATCTTTACTTTGACCTTGATCATATTTCCCTTCCACTCTCTAACTCGGCCCCTAATAGACCTAGCACTACCAAAACCAGGTCACTACGACCTTTATTTGACCTTTACCTTGACCTTGATCATATTTCCCTTCCACTCTCTAACTCGGCCCCTAATTGACCTAGCGCTACCAAACTTGGTATACTTATACACATCTTGGGGAGAATGTGTGTCGCGTACCAAAACAAGGTCACTGCAACTTTTATTTGACCTTGACCTTGATCATATTTTCCTTCCACTCTATAACTCGGCCCCTAATTGACCTAGCGCTACCAAACTTGCTATACTTACACATCTTGGGGAGGTGGGCAGCGCGTAACAAAACCAGGTCACTGCAACCTTTATTTGACCTTTACCTTGACCTTTATCATATTTCCCTTCCACTCTCTAACTCGGCCCCTAATTGACCTAGCGCTACCAAACTTGCTATACTTACACTTACACATCTTGGGGAGAAGGTGTGTCGCATACCGAAACCAGGTCACTGCAACCTTTATTTGACCTTTACCTTGACCTTTATCATATTTCCCTTCCACTCTCTAACT
>NW_014577253.1:168850-175587 GCF_000485595.1 Priapulus caudatus
TTTCCCTTCCACTCTATAACTTGGAAACTTGGTATACTTACACATCTTGGGGAGAAGGTGCGCAGCGTACCAAAACCAGGTCACTACGACCTTTATTTGACCTTTACCTTGACCTTGATCATATTTCTCTTTCGCTCTATAACTCGGCCCCTAATTGACCTAGCGCTATCAAACTTGGTATACTTACACATCTTGGGGAGAATGTGTGTCGCGTACCAAAACAAGGTCACTGCGGCTTTTATTTGACCTTGACCTTGATCATATTTCCCTTCCACTCTATAACTCGGCCCCTGATTGACCTAGCGCGACCAAACTTGGTATACTTACACATCTTGGGGAGAAGGTGTGTCGCATACCGAAACCAGGTCACTGCAACCTTTATTTGACCTTGACCTTGACCTTGACCTTGACCTTGACCTTTATCATATTTTCCTTCTGCTCTATAACTCCGCCCCTAATTGACCTAGCAGGACCAAACTACGTATACTTCTTGGCGAGAACACGGGGGATACATGTAGTTGGTGACAACTGCCCTTTCTAGTTTGATTTGGACGTGTACCCTGTTGTCGTTCACACATATTTCTGTAATAAATTTGTTCAGCATGTAATGTATGTTTTTGCAGGTTGGTACAGTGTGGTGCAACTGCTGGCTGGTCAGGGACCTTAACATGCCTTTTGGAGGGATCAAGGCAACTGGAAATAGTTTTGATGGCTTGAATGAATCATTTGAATTTTACACGGAACCGAAATCCATTTATGTAAAGGTCTATGAATGAGAAATGCATTCGCAGATATCAACAGTATGTGGCGCGGTTATATAGGTTTATGCCCGGTTGGCCTACTCCAATTACACCTACTGTGAAATTCACATTTCGTCTATACTCTATAGTAAAACCCCCAGTTAGTCTACACCCATTTCGCCTACTCCCAATTTGTCTACACTAAAAATCTACCCCATTCCCATTTTGTCTACTATCAATTTGTCCACTAAATCATTTATAAGTGTAACTATGGTTTTGATTGACATACATGGACTACAGGAACCAAAAGAAGACACAAATAATGAGAATATAACTTGACAAAAATAGAAAATACGGTGTAGGAATGTACCAAATTCTAACTTAGTCTACTCTCAAATTGTCTAATAAATAGACATATATACATGTCAAATGCAGGGCTGACAAGCCTCATGCTTTTGGCATGAGACTTACGGAATTCACCACAATCTCACGCTCTCACGCACATTTCTGATAGTCCCCGAAAATCTCACGCAATAAGCCAGTTCATAGTTACAGTCTGTGCGCGAACTTAGCCACGAATTCTTTCGGGTCAGGTCATTTGTGACAAAATATTTCGTATTTCGATCGTACGGTGCACAAACGCATGCATCTGTGTCGTTGTAATGCTACAGTCTTCGCGTGTGCACGTACACGTGCGTGCGTGCGTGCGTGCGTGCGTGTGCACATACAAGTGCGTGTGTGCGTGCGTGTGCACGTACACGTGCGTGTGTGCGTGCGTGTGCACGTACACATGCGTGCGTGCGTGCATATGCACGTACACGTGCGTGCGTGTGTGTGAGCGTGCGTGCGTGCGAGCGTGCGTGCGTGTGCACGTACATGTGTGTGCGTGGGCACGTACACGTGGGTGCGTGCATGCGTACGTCTGCACGTACACGTGTGTGCGTGCGTGCGTGCGTGCGCACGTACACGTGTGTGCGTGCGTGTGCACGTACACGTGCGCGCGTGTGCACGTACGCGTGCGTGCGTGCGTGTGCACGTACACATGCGTGCGTGCGTGTGCACGTATACACATGCGTGCGTGCGTGCGTGCGTGTGCACGTACACGTCCGTGCGTGCGGGCGTGCGCACGTACACGTGCTTGCGTGCGTGTGCACGTACACGCGCGGGCATGCGTGCGTGTGCACGTACACGTGCGTGTGTGCGTGCGTGTGCACGTACACGTGCGCGCGTGTGCACGTACACGTGCGTGCGTTTGCACGTACACATGCGTGCGTACGTGTGCACGTATACACATGCGTGCGTGCGTGTGCACGTAAGAGTGCGTAACACACCTTTGAGTAGACAAAATGGGAGTAGGCGAAATGCGAATATCACCTATTCCGAGAGTAGACGAAATGGGAAGTAGGCGAAATGGGAATATCACCCATTCCAAAAGTAGACTAAATGGGAGTAGGCGAAATGGGAATATCACCCATTCCGAGAGTAGGCGAAATGGGAATATCACCCATTCCGAGAGTAGATGAAATGGGAAGTAGGCGAAATGGGGATATCACCCATTCCGAGAGTAGACGAAATGGGAATATCACCCATTCCGAGAGTAGACGAAATGGGAAGTAGGCGAAATGGGGATATCACCCATTCCGAGAGTAGACAAAATGGAAGTAGGCGAAATGGGGTGGGACATCCAACCGGGATGTTACCTGTGGTGCTTCCTGTCTGGTAAGGAATCTGCTGCTACCATGGTGTGTGATAGAATGGGCATCAAGTTATATCGATTTCATATTTATGCCCAAATTTATCATTGGGTTGATGACTTTACTCTAAAAATACAAATTAAGTGTGCAAATTCTTCCATGTTTTACTAGAAATACGTGATAGTGACATTGAATGTCTACATACTGTTTCATCTTAATGGGGAGACTAATAATATGTGTTTCATCAGTAGCAGATCAGTGGACAAATGTGCCTCTTAATGGTAACGGAATTAAAGAATTTCCTACAACTGAATACATCAAACTACGTATTCTTGGTAACTATGGCTATACATCGACTTATAGATTGTCTGACTTGTGCTTGGAATCTTTCAACAGAATACTCGATTTAAAAAAGAAGAAGTATGGAACACTGATTTCAGATAACTATCACTTAATTAAATCATACTAGGACGACATCACAAATGATGGAGATCTGTAACACAGAACATGAAAACTTATTAAACTGAAGCGCAGAACATGTGGCTAAACAAACTAAACTGAACTGGTACAGTCACAGTACATTATTCACTATTTTTTCCCACTGATGTATTATTTTTTTACGCCGATGCTAAACAATGAAATTTGAGAAAAATGTTAAAGCTAAAATTATATTGTTGCTGGCATTCCAGTTAAAAAGGATACTAAAACATAAAAATATTATAAATTAATACGAAAAGTCAGCGTAATTACGAAAAACTTTCATGCTTTTATCAATGTTCCTCGATTTGTTTCTGTTTTCAATATATGCGTACTAGTTAGTATTATATAGTTTTAATTTTTGTGCGTGTGATATGGTTGTTGATTATGTAACGTGGAACTGTATGTGGTATGTGTGAATTACGCATTATATACATTTCAATGGATCTATTACAAATTTTCACTGTAATATGTTACTATAGATCGCCATTATATTATTTTCAAGAGAATGGGTTAGCAGTACCGAACGTCTATATTCTATAGCATAGATCGGTTGATTGTGTTAGGTATAAGGTCTACTTGGGCCTATAGTTACCCCTAATGGCAGGACTTTCAAATTAATTAACAATGAAGGGGCGTTAATAAGAAACGTTGGGTGGTCCGCATAGATGGACATATATTATATAAATAACTTGTGAGAAATTGACATTTTTGTACATTTATTCTCTACATATAAATATGTCTATAATATATTTTTTTTTCGCTTGTGAGTAAAATTATTCAAATATGCCTGTGTAAAAGGGTACCTGTCTATATTCATACGGGTCGCCGGGTCGTTGGTCCTACGGTTAATAGTAAGAGGGGTAGAGAGTGAGAGTGTACTTTGCAAAATCAACTGTTTTATTACCATAATGCACAAAAACCAACAAAGAAGACGGACTCAATGCAAAATGAACTTTATTTAAATTTGTTATTTAATAGCGTTTACTAAAAACGTTTTCTAATAAAGTTAGATTTTAGTTATTGAAAAACGTTTGCCAAAATCGTTTTATTAACGTTCACTAAACGTTGATAGTAAAGTTTCATGTCGGTTCTTAACAGACTTGCTAAAAACGTTTTGTACGCCACTACGTAACATTTAAAATAAGGTTGTGAAATGGTTTCATAAAAACGTTGAAAACCAACGTTTATTTACTGTTCGCATTACCAAGACTATGTTTAGGTTCGTTTACTAAATTATCATTGAACATTTTTTTATAGTAATTACGTTGGTCGATCAAAAATGCTGTATATGAAAGTTTCATTGTAGTAGCATTTTTTAGTATCTAGCATGAAATGATTATCAACAGTGAGTTACTCTAAAAAGCGTTTTTTTTTTACAAACGTGCACTATAGCCATGCATTTGTTAATATGTTATATACGATGTTATATACCAACGCTTTATAGGTATTTTACGTTTAACCATGTACGCGCATGTATCAATTTATTTCTTATTACTGCTGCTGAAGGGGTTGAATAGCGATTGGATGATTGGTTGAAATATCGTGCCTGAGTGTGTGCCTGCGTGTGTGCCCGCGTGCGTGCCTGCATGTGTGCGTGCGTAGGACCAATGACCCGTAGGACTATAGAACGGCAATCGTTTAAAATTAGTTACCAAAAATTATGATTTGGTATGATTTGGTATGTTTTCCCCACTGACATTAGTCCTGTTCCGACATGAAAAAGTGACTGTACTCGGAAACATGTGCAGTGGAAACCTGTACTTATATTATGTATGGTACCTGTTAGATAATTTTGAACTATGCCATGATCTTACGCAGTACTCGATAGCTTATAAATCTCCATTGGCATTTGCTTTGAGATATTTTGTTGTTTACACGACTGGGTGCATTGGTATAGTTTGGTTGGTGGCTAATTTAATAAACATATACTAAACCTTCATTGCCCAGTGTTGCTTCAGTTACTTCATTTGTTTATGTTAGTAATGCGGATGCATCACCTGCGAATTTTATTTTGATACGAAATTTATATTGAATCCATACATGGCAACTTTGGGAAATGGCAGGGAACATTTACCGAACGGAGATTTAGTGAAGCGCGGCCCATGAGAGGGTGGGGTCAAGGGGGCAGTATATCCCACACACACCAGGGTACATACTATCAGGAATGTATAATAATAGATATTAAATAATAATCGGTCTATTATTCTTCACTCCTGATAATATTACATCGTCAATAGCCAATCGCGAAAAGCCCACGGTCAACTACCAAGAACAAACCGCTTGTGGTTTTGCCCCTATAGGCAAAATAAGTTAACTACGCCCTTGAAATCGTTATGAGTTTTCGGCAGTACGGTTCGTTGAAAATACGACAGGACCGGAAACTCCATGGACCTGACACATAGTCGCAGCAACGCAGAGTGAAGTCGAACACACAGCTAAGTCAATACTAACTCAAAACTAGAGTCAATAGAAAACCGTTTTATTTGGTGAATATGCAGGATGTTTGCATTTTAAACTCACGACGTAAACCTCACGAACTGGAATCAGCCTAATGTTCCCAACAAGTACAATGCGGGAACCGGATTTATTTATGAACCGGAAAATATCGGATGAATTTTTCTTGATTTGGAAAGAGAAATCAAGCGGGACGCGGGAAAGCCGCAATTGCAACGGAGAGGCGGAAAATTGTTTAACCGTGGAATCTGGGAATGGACCCACCCTGCCCCTTTCCTCGTGATGGGTTGAAGCACATAACATATATATATATATATGTGTGTGTGTGTGTGTGTGTGTGTGTGTGTGTGTGTGTGTGTGTGTGTGTGTGTGTGTGTGTGTGTGTGTGTGTGTGTGTGTGTGTGTGTGTGTGTGTGTAGTATGTGTGTGTGTCGTGTGTGTGTGTGTGTGTGTGTGTGTGTGTGTGTGTGTGTGTGTCTGTGTGTCTGTGTGTATGTGTGTGTGTGCGTGCGCGTGTGTGTGTGTGTGAGAGAGAGAGAGAGGGGAGCAAATAAGCGAGAGCGAACGCCCATGCGAGCGATGGAGAGGGAGAGAGAGAAAGAGAGAGCGAAAGAAAGAAAGGGAGATATAATGAGAGCGTCAGTTAGAGAGTATATGTGTGTACATAGCCGGTACGTCTACGTCGCGTGTCGACCGACACTCCTACACGCTTTCACGAAGCGTTAATACATTTCCCCCCGAGTTTTCCACCACACAGCGATGACTCACTCTCGACGAATTCTTCAATATAGACGCCGTCGACGGCAAATAAAGTCGACGCGACAACCTCCGCAGGCGATGCAGCGACGATGATCGCCCGCGCGCGTTTCCGACAGGCCGAGAAAACCCGATTGTATATCCCATCGCCATCCCGTTTATTTTCCCCCTCTACTCCTCTTTCCTTTAACTATTTAAGGGGCCCGCGCTGCGTCAGTCCGTTTTATGTTTTGGCGGGAGGGGGGGAATTGTTTTCGAAAAGCTCGTTTTGAGTTGTCATCTAGATGCAGTGAATGGCGAGATCTTCGAGTGGGAAATGTATACACGCCGTGCCGTTCACGCGTCAACACTCATTGCCGCAGTGGCGAGAGCAGCAGCAGTAGCAGTAGCAGTAGCAGTAGCAGTAGTAGCAACAGCAGCAGTAGCAACAGCAGCAGCAGCAGTAGCGGTAGCAGTAGCAGTAGTAGCAGCAGCAGTGGCAGAAGTCGCAGCAGCAGCGACTGCTGGCTGCTGCTGCTACTGCTGCTGTTGCTACTACTGCTGCGGCTGCTGCTCCTGCTGCTACAGCTGCTGCTACTGCTGCCACTGCTGCTAATGCTGCGGCTGCTGCTCC
>NW_014577253.1:175597-179881 GCF_000485595.1 Priapulus caudatus
TGTGTGTGTGTGTGTGTATGTGTGCGTGTGCGTGTGCGTGTGCGTGTGCGTGTGCGTGTGCGTGTGCGTATGCGTGTGTGTGCGTGCGTGCGTGCGTGCGTGTGTGTGGTTGTTTGACGCTGTATGCGCTTAACCCGACCACACAGTACGACGCTAAGATGTATTCTGTCACACAAATGCGACAACTACAAACATAAATTTCCCATTTTAAAATTATCCCAGATTAACCATATGCTACCACGAGAATATCATAGAAATTTTCACGCAATTACGTTTCATGTGTATGTGAAGCCCGTGCAAAAATAGTACCCATTTATTGCAGAGAAATGCTACATGAAGACAAGCAGGTTTTGCGACAATCACTAACTAGAAGAGGAAACGTTTGATTTCGGGCTGTAGGATTGGACCAGTTTATTTATCTTATTGGGGACAGGGAAATACCGGATAAAAGTTTTCGTAACCCGGGAATAGAAGTCGCGACTCGGTAAAGCCTAAATTCCATGGACTGATAAATGGTATATCTTTACATGGTAACTAAACTAACCGGGCGGATCCCCCGTTCCTCTCTATATAATAAAAACGTGGTCGCGTGTTTTACTAGACATATTATTTCCAGTGAAATATGAACGTTTCCCCCATTCTTTTGAAACAATGCTTTTAGACTTTTGGACAAGAGTTCGTGGCATAAACTACATAGCATCATGCGAAAAAAAATTGCCTTTGATATCTGATCATCATAGCAGTTTCGCTTTATTGACACCGCTTAAAACGTGGTGTTGATTTGGCAGCATAGTGAGAACCGAGCATCATTGTAGAGTTTTAAACTGAATTTATTACGGGTTTTTATGTTGTTAAATATTTGAAAAATTTACCAATATTACTTGTGGTGATAAACCCGACAGAATTGACTGAAAATTGGGTCGTGGTCGTTTGTTGCCCCTGGATATAAAGGTGCTCTAATTTAAGAACACGCTCTCTGTGTTGCTGCGCTGGTAGTTCTATATATTGGGAAATAGGCCCCTATCTTAAATTTCAGCTATAATTTTTATCTTTCACGAATATGTCTGATATTGCATATTAGACCATTCCATATTCATTACTAATGAGCCCATGCATTCTATTATATAGGAGCGCGCGCATCTAAAGACTACGCCAGTACACGTTTCTATTTCGCATCGTTTAATGTCCACGCATTCCAGAGAGTTTCTGATAACGCGTTTTCATTATTTAGAGAGGAACGGGAGATCCACTCCGGTTAATTTACCATGTAAAATTATTCGCACAATATTCTTTTGCGCGATGGCGGCATACCAAAGGGATTCAATTATCGTAACACAGTGTAACGCTTATATGTTGACCCACTAACAGGATTTCGATCCTTCAATGGTTCCGTGTGGTTAGGTGCCCGGGAAATACCCGCCAAATAGTATAAATAGCGAGACTAGAGCATATTGTTTCTGTTGCGCAAACGATGGATAACTCACGAGTTGCGCGGACGTCCGTGCTGCTGCTCTTGCTACTACTGCGTTGGTTAGACACGGTGGCGGCAGTCGACTTCTCCGTCTCCGCAACCAGCTCGATTTCGCATCTGTTGGTCACGATTCTGCGATGCACGGTGAGTAACAACCGACGTATACACGTACCAGCAGCACTCATAAGCGGTATCAAGTCCGATCACATCCAATCACGGTACATACCGTTAGTTTGTTTTCCGATTTGACGTTACAAATAGGAAATGGGTTTCTGACCTATTTCCTATTTTTAAAATGAAAATAGAAAATAGGAAATGGGTTTCTGACCTATTTCCTATTTTTAAAATGAAAATAGAAAATAGGAAATGTATATATAGTGTATATATGTATATATGTATATATGTATAAATGTATATATGTATAAGTAGTGAATATAGGAAATGTGAAAATAGGATCAGAAACCCATTTCCTATTTTTTATTTTCATTTTAAAAATAGGAAATAGGTCAAAAACCCATTTCATCTTTGCAACGTCAAATGGGAAAGCAAACTAACGGTATGTACCGTAATTAAATCCTATCAGATGATTAACATGACGAGATGGGGCGTGCAACGAGAGAAAATGAGTTCAGATTATTGAATCAGAGTGTCAGCTAAGAAGGCTTAAGCTGGGTTTACACTATGGAAAAGTCGACGCGTTAATAGTTTTTTCAACGTTCTATCAACCCTTTTGTCAGGGGTTCAAAGTTTTTACGTTATCGACCGCGAATCGGCAAACGTTTCAAAATTTGACCCGCAGTGTGCGCGCGGGGTGACGTGGGTACGCATTTTTCACGTATTAATTCTCGCCAGTGTGGCGCCGATAGCAAAATCGTGCTATCTCCCTGGGTGGATGGACACACCTGTATGGTGGCCGAGGGCTGCCACTACAATTTTACCTCTGAAATAAATAAAAGCAAATAAAAAAAACGAAATCAAAATCAAAATCAAATTCAAAACGAAATCAAAATCGAAATCAAAATCAAAATCAAAATCAAAATCAAAATCAAATTCAAAATCAAAACGAAATCAAAATCGAAATCAAAATCAAATTCAAAATCAAAACGAAATCAAAATCAAAATCAAAACAAAATCGAAATAAATGCAAATCAGAAAAGTAAGTGAAATGAGTTTCGCGTTGGCCGAGAGCTGCCAAAGTGAAATCAGTTTTCGCGTTGGCCGAGAGCTGCCAAAGTGAAATCAGTTTACGGCGTTGGCCGAGAGCTGCCAAAGTGAAATCAGTTTACGCGTTGGCCGAGAGACTGGCCACTGCCATAATTCATTGCGATCCAGGCTATCCCACAATGCTTGCTATTACCGGTCGTGTATCCGTGTACATGCGCGTGTATCTGTGTGTACCCGCGTGCACACGCGTGTACGTGCGTGTACCCGCGTGCACGTACGTGTACCCGCTTGTAACCGTGCGTGTATCTGCGTGTACGTGGCGTGTACCCGCGTGTATCGCGCGTCGTAAGCGTGCTTACCCGCGGTGTACGTGCGTGTACCCGCGTGTACGTGCGTGGTATCCTGCGCTGTATCGCTGCGTGTGATTTGCGTGTACGGGCGTGTACCCGTGTGTATGTGCGTGTAAGTTGCGTGTATTGCGTGTACGTGCGTAGTAGCCCGCGTGTATGCTGCCGTGTACCCGCGTGTATGTGCGTGTATCTGCGTGTACTGCGTGAAATGCAGTTTGATTGTAAAAAATAACGTTTTCTTCTATTTTATTTTCATTTTTATTTTTACAATCAACTGCCATTTCAGCGCAGTACACGCACATACGATACGAGTTAATTATTACGATGTATTTACGGCAAAATTCCACGATTTGTTAAGAGGATTAACGATTGTCACGGATACCTACGAGCAACTTACGGGCATTTTACGAGCATTTTACGGATTGTTACGGATATATTACGGAATGTTACGATTCGTCAAAGCTTTACGTGTTAGTTACGACCTTGTTTAACGTGGTTGTTACGAAAGGTACGAGTTAGTTACGAGTATTTACGAGTCCTTACGATTTTTTGGCAAAAAGCATATAAAAAATCCTATCAAATCTCAATCTATCATCAACTTGTTGACTGCCTTCTTCTTTAGAGCCATGCTTGTAGATATTGTAGAGTATAGATATGCAGAGATGTGACTTCTCTGACTTCTTGATAACAACTGAAAATGACGTGTTCGATTTTGCAGCCTTTCCCAAATTCGTAAACAATACGTAAGAATACGTAAAGTATACGTATCTATCCGTAAAGTGGTCGTAATAACTCGTAACAATCTGTTACAATCGTACAAAATTGTTACGAGTCATTTACGAGTTATTGCGAGCAGTTTACGGATGGTTACGTGTTGTTGCGAGCGGTTTACGATACTTGGACACGGAAAAATCAATCCGTGGACACTCCTAGCTGAGAAGATTTTTGACTCTCTTTTCACGGATCCTTACGAGTGTCTGCGAGTTGTGACGAGTTATTTACGCATACCAGCGAGTTATAAGATGTTTATTACAGACCACGGAGACGCGTACACACGAGTATGCGTCGGACAGCCAGCTATGGGGTACTTCTGCTGAGAGGGTCTATGTCCCCCGGGGTACTGCCGGAACGTACCCTGGGTACGGTCCGGTATACCGGAACGTACCCTGGTACTATCTAATATGCCGGACCAGTGGCGTACGCAGGGGGGGTGTTTGGGGTGCTAAACACCCCCCTTGCTCTGTCCCAAACAACATTTTAAAAAAGCAAAAGAGAGAGGAGAGGAGATAGGGGGGGGAG
>NW_014577253.1:179891-187943 GCF_000485595.1 Priapulus caudatus
CGGCACAACACACACGCACGGCACGCATTCACGCACGCACGCACAGCACGGGGGTTCACGCACACAAGCACCTATTTAATAAAAGTATCCTCTGCTCTCTCTCCTCTCTTTCTCTCTTATTTTAGGAATATAAGTTGAAAACATGCACGAAAATCTGTAACGTTTTTTATGACACAATATAATAACGTAAATGAAGGGCCAAAACTTCTGAAATATAATCTTTTCATAGGAAATCCAGAGACCCTTTATTCCATTGATGTGTTTCCAAAGTTTTTGGAATCAGCAACTGCATCATTACTACAACGGAGATATTAGCAATTTTCTACATTCTACAATGATTAAACGACAGTGTTTAGAATTGATCACCAAGGTACTTGTACAATTGCTACTGTTATACTCACTGTTATTTCTTCTCATCATTTCTTCTAAGCGTGTCATACTGTAGTATTTTCCTGCACTGTCAGTTTCTTATTTCACGCGGTATTGATTTAAAGCAGTTCAGCTAAGGGCTGCGGTTCAGACTTGTTTACACATTATTGTTCTAGATCCACGCGTGAACTCACGCGGGGTTCCTTGTCGGCGTATAAAAGCGTCTGCTTGTGGCGCTGGCCGCGGGCAGCCCTTTTCGGCTTGAGCCGTATTTATACGTTTCGCCGTGCGCTCGCTGCAATTTTTCCAACGATGCACCATAAGATTGTAAGTGGTGTCTCTATGGTTCTCGCCTAATTTCGTATAATTTGGATCTTTATATATAAAACGTTAGATGGTAAGTGAACATTTACGATGGACATAGCGAGATAACCATATTTGAGTGTGGGCATTATTTTGTATTTACACGTTTTCACATGCACGTGTGCCAGCTACATCACGTGTGAGTATTAAAATTTGGAAGGCGTATGAAAAAGCATGGCGCGAGTCCGCTGAAAATATTAGGTTAACACGCACCGCGAATGTAAGCACCTCATTGCGACATTTATCTGTGATAATCATGTGAATGGCGACGCAAGAAACCGCGTGTTAGTGTCTTCACGTTTCACGTTACTGGCAATGTTATCGAATATCGACTATTCAGGGTACAGATAATAGTGCTTCTATTCAATCTCACTCGCTCGATGTTATCAATATGCACGAGCTAATAATACCTCTAATATTCAAGGCGATAAGAATAGTGAATATTGTGGATGCGAGGCGCCGTGGGAGGGGAAGTTTACGAGCAGTTGTTCATATTATAGCTGAGAGGTCGATTTCCCCAGGGTAGACTGCCGGAACGTTAACGGCCACGGTACGGCTGCCGGTGATACCCGGAACGTACGATAAGCGCCTGGCACTAATCTAACTATCCGGACCCGATACCACCTCGGCCTACTCCACTAACGAGTTCTAAGGGAAGTCGCCTACGCGCTAGCTCGAGACGCGTGAAGCTACACCCCTAACCCTCAACCATGATTGAGAATTAGTTACCAAAGGGTAGCGTGTCCGCGCCCGTAATCACGCCGGTGCCCTCGGCACCGTACCGCAGGTACGTTCCGCCGCAGCTACGCCTGGGGGACATAGACTGCCTATGAGCCCTATTATAATATTCCTACGCTTTGCCCTAATTATCGATCAGGAAACCGTTGTCAGAAAGATCATAAAGTTATGAATAAAGTTACGAAATTTTGAATTTATGATATTCATATAATCTCTTTTGGCCAACCACCAGACCCCCCCAAACCTGCGCAACGCCCACCCCCCAGCCTGACAACGCCTGACCCCGCAGCCTGACAACGCCGCCCCCCCCCAACCTGACAACGCCCCACCCCAACCATGACAACGCCTGCCCCCCAGCCTGACAACCAGCCTCCCCCCAGCCTGACAACGCGGCCCCCCCACTGAACAATGCCCCGCAGCCTGACAATTAGCCCCCCACACCTGAACAACGCCCCCATCCCCCCAACATGACAATTGCCCCAGCCTGAGCAATGCCGGCACCTCCAACTGAACCCAGCCCCCTCCGAACGCCCCCCCCCCAACGCTGACAAACTGCCGCCGCCCTCCCAAACACTGACAGCCCGCCCCCCCACCTAACACGCCCGCACACCCCCCCGAACCTGAAAACGAGGAATGAGATCATTCGTCACAGCAAGTCCGACTCACTCACTGTACAGCACTTCAACAGCAGTTTCCACGCTAGATAGCTATCGACAGTGATGCGTATAACAAATATGAGAGCGAAGCGGCATTGCATGGCGTGAAAAGACGACAGAAATGAATTGGCTACACTGACCATATAACCAAACTGATTTAGTTGCGACACGGCGCTGCATACTGGGCTGAAGACCCATCACAAATAACACAGTTCAAAACAACTGCCTGATAAGCCGAGCATGCTGATCAAGAAACGAAGACGCCCAAGACAAGCGGATGTAACAAGTAAGACACGGGTGGATCGTGGCGATATATCACCGTTGTGAGGGCAGTACCCATGTGTCACGACAGTGATCGTTGAACTGCCGCAGGAGTCCAATTTGAAAAGTCGGCGACGGAATCGCAGCAAGAAACATCGATGCAGCGAAACACGAAGGTCCTTTGAATTTGGAACTGCCGACGCATTGAGCGACGACTTGCGGCAGCACAACGCTGGGGATGCATTCCCGCCGTTTTTGCGAATCCCCGCGACGCCGATTTCCAGGCAGAAGATTGGTACCGCATGTAACAGCAGCGAAAAACCTCTAAGGACGAAGAATATAGCCAGCCGCCGGCCCAGACATCCTTTACAGCGATGGATCCTCCATCTGTCTGTGTGTTAAAATCGAACGGTTGGTAAACGATAGGATACGCTGGTCGTTTATACAAATATACAGTACCACTAAGATTCCCTGATTCAATATAGGCCCACTTTGAGTACTATGTAGATTGTGTGTGAGAGACGAGAATCAGAAATTGCGCTACTATCCTATTGCACAGAAGCCTGCTCCCATAAGGCTGCCTTTAACAGCTTTAGTAAGAAAAGTGTTTTAAGTGTAGTCAGTGACACGAGGAAAAGAACGTGGGAGTCGGGGCAGGCCAATGAGAAAGGGAGCTCAGTGTGAAACACCAACGAGGACGCGGGTATATATAGATTATATCAGTCTCATGCTCAATCAGGAGTGTCATAATAATGTATATAGATAGATATATGATATGGAGTGAATAATAATACATTATTATTATTACTATTAATAATTCAACTCCTGATAATAAGATAGATATCGATTTTTTCCTACATTTAATAATAATAATTAAAAATAACAATTATCCTCTCTATATCTCACATCTCTCTCTCAGTTCTCTATCTCTAACATCTCTCTCTATCTCTACATCTCCTCTCTCCTGCTCTCTTCTCTACAATCTCTACACTCTCTGCCTACTCTACATCTCTACCCTCTCTCATCCTCTCTCTCTCGCTCTCTCTCTCGTCTCTCTCTCTCTCTCTCTCTCTCTCTCGCTCTCTCTCTCTCTCTCTCTCTCTCTCTACTCTCTCTCTCTCGTCTCTCTCTCTCTCTCTCTCTCTCTCTCGCTCTCTCTCTCTCTCTCTCGCTCTCTTCCTTTCTTTCTGTCCCTCTCTGTCTGTCTGCCCGTCTCTCTCTGTCTGTCTGCCTGTCTCTCTCTGTCTGTCCGCCTGGCTCTCTCTCTCTCTCTCTCTCTCTCTCTCTGACGTCATCGATGCCTCCTCCTATTGCAGAACATGGGAGCATACAGCGTGTTGATCACACCAGGCTTCAATGGATTCCCAAAGCCTTCCCTCTACCTCGCCTCGGCTCCAGAAAAACGCAGGCGTCTCTCTGAACACGTAGACAAAGAAGGGGAAAAGAAAGAGGAAGAGGAAAAGAAAGAGGAAGAGGAAGAGGAAGAGGAAGAGGAGAGCCGCTAGAGGGTCGTTCTAAATCAAACATGTTTGATTTTGAACCGATTATTTTGAAGCGATTTTGTGTAATCCGACAAGATTTTGTGGTGTGCGCGTGAACTCAGGAAAATCGTCTACGATAAATATTGAACAGCCAATAGCTGAACGTGCCCGTGTCACATGACATTTACATTTTATCGTAGGTTTATTATGACATCACATTTTACCGTAGGTGTGCGGGTGTTTATCGGAAGGCGTCGCGATGAGCCGATTTTACAAACGGTGAAGAGATTTTTTAATCGGACCGATTTTTGGGTAGGTGTGCGACGGCCTTAAGACGACACGTAACGTCTGTGCGTCGTCCGTGCGTCGTACGTATGCAACTCATTTTGTTTCGAATGGGCACGAAGGGACATTAATTCGCGCGTCTGGGGTTTGCGGCAGTTGACCCTTGACGGTTCGCCGTTACTAAAAGGCTTGGAAGCGGAGAGGCCGTGCAACTGCCGCCGCTGTCCTCCCCCGCGCCTCTCACCGCAAGGAGAACGGGAAGGGCCTGTCATGCAAGAAAGCGCGGGAACGAAACGAAGCGACCGCCGGGTAGATCGCGTCGCGTTGGATCTAGCGATTATTTTTATCGGGTGAATTTGTAGACGATTTTACTTACCCGATAAAAATCAGCCGATATCGGGTAGGTGTGCGCGTTCCCGATCAAATCGCTGGTGTGCGACCCCCTTTAGGGATTGAATTAAAAGCAGAGTGGACAATGGAGCGTGTGTGATAGAGTGCGGAGGGGTCGACGTCCAGAATCACTCTCTCTTAACTAAAATGCTCTTGGATTTTAGAAATTTAGACCCTTTAAGATGGCGGTTTTTAAGGGGATTGAAAAAAATTGAAATTGTAACTGTAGCCGTAGGCCTAAGTGCAATATACTTGTGAATTCTAGGGTTATTTTTTTCTTTGGCTTCCAAAGGTTCAATAACACGCAACTCCCCTCCCACAACTACATCACTGGAATAATCTCGCCCTAAAATTTTGATAAAACATATTTTACTGAGAATGCTAAAACTGTACAAAAAAGTATGAGAAAAACAACCAGATTTGAACCAAAAAGTGCATATTTTCGACTCCTCCAAAAAAAAAGTGTAATGAATTTCCTTTATTCAATCCCCGTGAAAATTCAATATCCCAACTCTCAATAGGTCTATTCTAATTTTGAATAAAGCAGGGATTTAACTTTCGTGAGCAGTGATAAGACGTGATTTGAGGGTTTTGGAAAAAGTCGTACCGGGGAATGCTTCCAAAATTAACCGTCTGAGTTTCAGACTTCAGTAAAATAATGTCATTCTTGGAACGAGTTACAGACATTTTATAGTAGATGTACGTCACTTTCCATTTGTGTAATAATACGTTAGGAGAGTATGGATAGGGATGACGGATTTGTAGATAAATGTTCAGATAAATTTATTGTCTGTAAAATATAAAAAATTTCCCATTTTTCTCCTGAAATTAGGGGGGATGATTGTACACGCCATCCCCCACCTCAATAAGTGTGGGGGATATATCCCCCCTCCGCTATCTACGCCGCTGGTATAATTAGTAAAATTATTTTAGTAGCCGCTCTCGTTGTTCAGCGTCAGTATCGCCATCATAATAAAAACCCGTATAGTGTATTTGTTCCCCGATAGAGGTCAGTCACGATCGAAGAAATGCGAAGGACGGAATCGAATTTATCTGTAAGTAATAATCTCTATGTTTAATTCGTGTAAAGCGATACTAGTGCTAAAACTTGTCTAGTTGCAATGTGCATTTTTTGTTAAACACAGTCTTTCTAAATGATTTAATATTGGCTTATTACCGTTTGAAGAATGCAAGGAAGTAGGACGATGGATCCGGGGTAAAACCATCGCGGCATCGGCATCATACAGTGATACACTGATTCAGTGATTGCGACTGAGTGTCAGAGTGGTGTAATTTTGCACTTTCACTATTACTATTAGTATTAAAATTATTTACCTTGATATATGAGATTTATCATTATAAGGGCTATCCGTATAATTCGCACAACATCGGCGTTTTGCAGAAACATTTCTATGAAATTGTTTTCGAGTGATGCTGTTGCAATAATTTGAGTAAACACTTCTAGAAGTAGAAGAAGTGATTAGGGCCTATATATCAAAATGCAGTTTGAAACTTGCTGTACAAAAACGCATAGTTGGCTCAGTTTCTAAGTATCCCCGTGGCTAGCTTAACATTTAATAGCCCAAGTAAATCAGTAAACGTCTGGCTTTGTCACAGTAACTGGGTGACGCTCATTTATCGAGTTATACAATTTTCTGAAAAGAAAAAGTAAAAGTAATCCAATTGGTGCCATTCACACCCACCTCCATTGGCCTTAAATCTTGGCCGCTTGGCCGCAATGGACAAACAGTGGAATTCAAGATAAAGTAAATACATGGCTTTAAATACCGTGTAATTAGCATTTCTATTTGAACTGTTTTAAAAGTGTAATTGAAAACATCAATATCAACACAATACATGTACAAGTGATCACAAAGATACAATAGAAACATGCAGTTACTTTAAGTCGAAAAAAATTCGACTGTGTAAGTCGAAGCTTTTCCTCCAGTCCCGGCGGATTCGACTTAGGCGAGGTCGACTGTACGTAGTACCGGAGCAGTAGTGTAAGTGCTAGTCATCAATCATGATGTCTATGCAGCAAATACTAGTTTATATATCTTCCAGGAATCCAGGTTTAGTAATCCTGCTGTATTAGTTGAGGTAAAGAAAACTGCAATGTATAGACTAGAGTGGCAGAATCCTAATCGCATTTCATTAGCAAAATAGTGTATCACACGGTCTTTACCACTGTGATATGCTCTGTGATCTCTGTATTTACTTGCACAGTGTAGGGCTTAATAAATAACATAATAACCTAACTTTGTACTTGAGTTTACATTACATACATTACATGGTTGATACAATGTCAGAATGTTCCTGGACAGAGTAATACAGAGCTCTGTGTAATTTCTAGTACTGGTGAAAACAGTCTACAGTGGCCAACACTACGTGTTTTACCTGTCTAAAGTGGTTAATTTTCTTGTCTCCAGCCAAAATCCCATTCTCAGTGACTGGCCTCCATAGAATTTCTGATGAGTGACCTGATGATAATCCACCCAATGTGCATAAAGAGCGGAAATATTCATGACCTGGTGAGTATCATAGCATTATATCAGATTTCTAGGATGTAGAATGGTCCCATTTTACGTAGCTGTGCTCTGTTAAAATTATTTGGATATATAATTACAAGCAGCCGTGTAGCTATTATGCTGCTAGGAATTGTTTGTGACTGTGTATGTGTAAATGCTCAGTTATTTTACTCGCATATACATGGGATGGATGTTTTTGTGCTTGTGTACAGTTTGTCTCTGCTTGGTAGGATTGCAATAATCAGTGGGGTATCTGCAGAGTGCAGAATCTAGTAATTGCTCGTCAAACAATCTGAATGTCATATAGCCTTTATAGTATGAAAATGTAACGTACCCTATAACAATCTTACACAAAGCATTGCAAGCAAAAAAAATACATGTTAATTATGCCTTATCGTGTGCGTGTTTGCTTACTTGTGCATTAGTCTGATCTGTGGGTGGGTGTGCCTGTGTGTTTGTGAATTTGTGTGCATGCTTGTGTGTGTTGTGTGTGTGTGTCTGGTTACAAACCCTATACTGAAGAGAGTAGAGTAAGAGGAGTAGAGTCGAGACATGTATACATATTATGTAGTTTCTGACTGAGGTGGTCAGTGTTCTTATTAACACTCAAGGATTTTAATAGTCGATACAAGCATGGTCAAACTGCGTGTACATCATTGTATTGGTGTACTCTAACAGGGACTTAGCTCAGCAGATTGGTTGCATGTTGTAAAGAGAAGGTTTTAACAATGATATAAAAAGCAGAACGTTTCTGTATGACAAAATTTACTTATTGGAGATACACTGTGGTTGAAATAGCTCCTGCGAATACTCGAAAATTCTCGAATTTTAAAATGGCATTTTCCTTGTATTTAAAGTTCTGGAATAAAGGCTAGTTCTGCTGAGAGGGTCTATGTCCCCCGGGGTACTGCCGGAACGTACCCTGGTCACTATTTGATATGGTTAGGGTTAGGGTTAGGGTTAGGGTTAGGGTTAGGGTTA
>NW_014577253.1:188225-206000 GCF_000485595.1 Priapulus caudatus
AGCTCCCAAACCCATAGACCAATCATGACAATTCAAGTATCACTGTAATCTACTGGCTGAGATCATAGTCCAGTGGTGCTATTTATCTAGAAATTTTTCGACCAGTATCCCTACTAATATGCCGAACCGTACCTCGTCTACTCCACTAACGAGTCTAGGGAGTCGCCTACGCCTACTCCCGAACCCGAACCCTAACCCTAATCCTAACCCTAACCCTAACCCTAACCATATCAAATAGTGACCAGGGTACGTTCCGGCAGTACCCTGGGGGACATAGACCCTATGAGCGCTAGTTCTAGAAAGTCCTTGCAAATGAGCACATCTCTATTGTGTTTGAGAAGTGGTAAAACTCGCTTCTTGCTAGAGTTTGTTTACTGTTTATTGATTAGAGATTATGAAGAACAAAGATTAGATTCAGCCTAAATCTGCCAATCCTGGAAAATGTCAACCATTACTCATCCAGCAGGAAGACTTATGGAAAACACCTGGGAAAATGTTTTGTCTTTATGTTAGGTGTACTAACCATAAGGTTGAACCTCTGTGCTTAGCTGTTGCAGTTTCCCAAAATACACGTCTTCCCCATATCCTGTTTCTCTAAGCTGCGCCTGAATCCTTTCCTAAGCCACATGCATGGTAATACAACTACACACGCTAGCAGAGTTCAACAAAACGTTCCTAGTCCGAATGCATTGCCCCATATGTGCTGCTGCTGATGGATAGAAATGTCAAAACTCCAAAACAGATGGGTGTTACGAACGTCGTACGACCAGGAGTTTAAGTGCCAAGAACTTTACATGCATTTACAGTATTTTGTTGGTGTTCTGGGTCTGCTAAGCGTGCGTAGGATACGAACGCTTGAAAAAGCATATATATGTGTGTAAAACTAAGAGAGTGTTTTGCGTAGGAGGCATGGCCAAGTTTCTTTCTTATTAGTTGCAGACGTCTCACGAAGTCGTAGCGATGTAGCGATGTCAAACGGTCTGTACATTGTGAGTAAAGGGAATAGATCTACATGCGTATGAAAGACTGTAACCAATTCCTTTGCTGTTAGCATATATGTGTTTCTGCTGTACATAATTATGCAAACGACCATGACCTGGCTACTTTTAAAATTCCAACCCGGTCGGTACTTAAAAATAAACTCTGTTTCTTTGTCTTTGATCGGGCAAGCAGGCTGTCATAATGAGTCGGTGGTTGCGTTCCATCAATATCCTGTACGTATGGGCGACTCCAAGAGAAGGCAACAGCTGAGCTTCTTTATCCTTAGCTAAACGCGCCTGTGCATACGCTTTCACATCGGAATACGTACGGGTGTCTGTACCGCTAAATATCGGAGTGTGAAAACGTAAATGCAGGCACTTTGATCTAGTTTAGCTTGTGCCCTTTTCGTAGTTATCAGATACAGTTAGTAGCGAGAAAGGTCATATTGGGAGGGCCTTTCAAAACTGTTCTAGGTTAGGCCAACCGAAATCACAAATTGCACTTTTGTACAGCCCAGCAACTTTTGAAGTGGGAGAAGGTAGGGCTCGGGATTTTCAACACCCAGCCTATATAAACACTCATGCTGTTCTGTAGGTACATAGATCTGTAAGATAGTTAGAAGCGGGCCTCGTAGATACATAAATACATCAGCAGGTGATAGCTATTGGCAGTACAGCATGCCTGTTTCATATATTCAACATTTTAGACAGCTGGTTTTCAAACTCAAAATTTTGGCGTAATACGTGAATGTGTAGCTACCGATTTCGGATACGTTGGACGGATGACTACATGTTTGTTGGGCATGGGTGCTCTAGTGCGTAACTAAACGTAGGTGATGTCTATGTGTTTCAAGTCATTATACATGTATGTCATTATATGATTATAGTAGCAGTACGTTACTTCATAAAAATTACAGCGTAATATGAATTGTTAGTAGTTATAAAATATGTTGGTACACAACAAAAACAGGTTTAGCATATCTCCAAATACACGTGTGTGCGTGCGTGCGTGCGTGCGTGCGGATCTTTTCCAGAAAAGTTTTGGTACTGAGTAAACAATGAACACGCAGTGTACCTCATGCTTCGGGTTAGCAAGTAGCGATCTCGTGTAGAAGTCGAGCAGCCTACTAATTAGCTTGTAGCGGTCGCTAATTGGTAGAACTTGAGTTCAGTCTAAAGGACTTAATTGTATTCCCCGCGCCGAAGTCGGCGGGGATACTATGGTTTCATGTCTGTCGAGCTGCCGCCGCAGACACTTTTCCTTCCGCTCTATAACTCGACCCCTAATCAGGGTTCTCCAAGGGCACTTATAGCCTGGGGAGCCCCGCCATCCTAAAATGCACCCGCCACGCTAAATATCATAGCCGCCATGCTGGTGTATACACGAGAAGTTCAAACAATTAATTAATACACGTTTGTCTCGATGCTACGGGTACGGCAGTCCCACACACAAGTACAAACAGTCATCCTATCCCTATCCCATATTACCCGCTATACATATATCCCCTATACCAAAATTAATCTATGGGTTATTATAACCTTTTGCTTTCAATATTTTGCATCTGAACTGACAATCAATCCCAACCAACTGGTGTATGCTTGCTGGCACAATAATGTTCATTTTCATACTTCAAATCCGAGTGTCTTCTAGCTCATCAAGAAATCTTAATCGTGACTTATATCGTGAATTAATTTCCAACGGCATTATTATGGGGCAGGTAACCCAGTCTAACACGAGGTAGAGTAGACTGGTACACTTACCGACCACTCCTGCCATTGTCAATGGTGACAATTTTTTATATATTTATTTATGAGAGGTGAACTCGATTTGGAACCAGCAAACCAGCAAGTTCATCCCTACATTTTGGTATTTTTATTCCATTAATTATTTTGAATTTTCCGATGGCTTTGCCCATGCAAAACAAACATTTTCACCCCACATGCAGTGCTTCAAATTTACACACAGAGTGTCCCAGATTGCATCTCAGAGCTTCTACAATTCAAACATTTTCTGGGGGGCCATGCCCCCGGACCCCCCTAGCACTGAGTACCACCCCAATGCTATAATTTAAAAGCTTGGCGAACCCTGCTAATTGACCTAGCGTGACCAAACATTGTCTACTTACACATCTTGGGGAGAAGGCGCGCAGCGTACCAAAACCAGGTCACTACGACCTTTATTTGACCTTTGTCATATTTCTCTTCCGCTCTATAACTCGGCCCCTAATTGACCTAGCGCTACCGAACTTGGTATACTTACACATCTTGGGGAGAAGGTGCGCAGCGTACCAAAACCAGGTTAATGCGACCTTTATTTGACATTGACCTTGATCATATTTCCCTTCCGCTCTATAACTCGGCCCCTAATTGACCTAGCGCTACCAAACTTGGTATACTTACACATCTTGGGGAGAAGGTGTGCAGCGTACCAAAACCAGGTCACTGCGACCTTTATTTGACCTTGACATTGACCTTGATCATAATTCCCTTCCGCTTTATAACTCGGCCCCTAATTGATCTAGCGCTACCAAACTTTGTATACTTACATATCTTGGGGAGAATGTGTGTCGTGTACCGAAACCATGTCACTGCAGCTTTCATTTGACCTTGAAATTGACCTTGATCATATTTCTCTTCCGCTCTATAAATCGGCCCCTAATTGACATAGCACGACCAAACTTTGTATACTTACACATCTTGGGGAGAAGGTGTGTCACGTACCGAAACCAGGTCACTGCAACCTTTATTTAACCTTGACCTTGACCTTTATCATATGTTTCTTCCGCTCTATAACTCGGCTCCTAATTGACCTAGCGTGAGCAAACTTTGTATACTTACACATCTTGGGGAGAAGGTGTGTCGCGTACCAAAACCCCTAAGGCAACCAATTTTAACATACTTGCACATCTCAGGCAGATGAGTTGTGTAACAATTAAACCTTTGTCTTTGTGACTTATTTAACTTTACCTACCTTCTACGTCCTTACAGAGATATTTCATTCATACTAGATCACGAGGGATACATGTAGTTGGCGACAACTGCCCTTTCTAGTTAGCTTGAGCTTTTTGGCGAATTTATGACATTTTTTCGCCAAAATTCAAATTAATTTTGCATTTAGCGAATTAGCGAATGACAGCTTAAACCCTACAGGTATACCTGTACTTAATTTACCTCGGACGCATATATTTACACAGTTAAACCTGCGTTAGTGGCTACTTCTATAAAGCCGGGTTTACACTACCGAGGCGACTTTATGCTGTCAAATTGGCGAATTGGACCAATTTCGCAATTTAGCAACAGAGAGTTGGCAAAAATAGAACATGTTCTAATCTCCCAACTAGTTGCTATTAACCAGTTTTTCGCGCAACTTTTACGTTTACACTGCCGATAGTTGGTAGTATAATTGTGAAATTGGTCCAATTCGCCAATTTGACAGCGTAAGTTAACGTAATTATGCTTGGCGTTAATGGGTCGGTTGCCAATGCGTATACGTCGTAGCAGTAGTTTTAGAATTATAGTGCACCCTATTAAGAGCGTCTATCATTGATTGCTAGCTTCATGTCGGAGAGAGAGCCTGGCAATCAGGTGACACATACATAAAAGTGCTCTGAAACTCCACAGGGAAGGCAAGGCTACTCGCTTCTCCGACACCTCTCATAGTAACTATATATATACACCTATTTATAGTGACTTCATCGGCTAATAAGGTGGAATAATAATAATAGGTAACATGTATGCATACAGTTTGTCATGCAGGATATCATAGACAGCGAGTTGTTATTGATGTACGTGCTTGTGTCTTCCTACCTGTAATTACGCTAATGTATGCTGCACTGTGCACATACTGGTATGGAAGTGCCTGGAATGTTTGAGATGTTACTAATTTACAGCTGGGGGACCATATATATATATATATATATATATACACTTTATATTATATATATATATATATATATATATATATATATATATATACACTTTATATTATATTTGTGTGCATACGCGCGTGCGTGCGTGCATGCGTGCGTATACAGGGTTCTCTCCAGACCTTTAACGCATATCGGTTCTGATTTGCCTACATAGATTAAGCGATGATAGATAATTTGCGACATCCCTTAAATCTTGCTGTCCCATAGGCCTAGAGTAGGGATATCGAATAATCTTCCCCACCGGTCTTATATTTTCCCAACCATCACAATAATTACTAGTATTGCTGTTCAATAGCAAATGTCTTAGAACAGTTGTACAGCGTTACTTTCAACTAAATGTGCAGTGATTGAAATTTTTGACTTCTTGTTGATGCGGTTACATAATGATGCCACTTGTTTCTTGTGAGACCCTGTCCTTATGCTTTGTTATTGGTAACTTGAGTAATTATTTTTTGATTGATTTGAGCAATAATAATTTTAAAGTAATGACTTCTTATGTTTTCCCATCCATTCTTATATTTTCTCTTTATATTTCCTATTCTTATATCTCTATTTTCCCAGTTTAAGTTTCACTTTCGCGAATCTCAGGAAATGCAGTGGTCTCAAGATTGACATTAAAATACATCTCATTATTGACATATACCTGGCATTAAAAATACGTCTCAAAATTGACGTATATTTGAAGTTGAAATAACGTAGATATCTAAAAGGTGTGCCGCTGTCTATCCCCTCCCCTACGCCCACTGTCGATACTGTTACATGGTCAGTGGCAAACTGGCTATGGTCATTTGCCAGGATCACAAACCACACGTTTGTTTTGCTCCCTGCCCCACCAAAATGAGTTGGCAACGCTTGTGGTTAAGAGTCAGAGCCTCTATGTGTACACGTACAATTATAGCTCATTAGTGCTGCTGCAGTCAATCTACGTAGTTTGGCATTGTCTACGTGTTTGATGCTAGCTGATACGACATTGCTCTTTCAAGTTTTATTAAACCTAATTTTTTTTTCAATAAGTAGCATAATTAATCTAAACGACCGTGCACGTGGACACACAGACCGTGACCCGTGTTTCGATCTGGATAACGAAGTAAAAACGCATTTTTTGGTATAGTTTTCTGTGACGCCGTTTTCACAAAACACTGAGAGAAAGGATCAAACTGCTGAACATTTAATGATGTCATGGTATGATTCAGGCCCAGTGTAAACGAATTATTGTTTGTAAGAATCCTACCACAAACAGTTTGGAGGTCGGTCGTTGAGAATTTGATTGGCTAGTGTGCTGCAGTGGCTCATATTTTTTGCAATTTAGAGGATGAATGATTGGCATAGTTACAAGGTGGTAAATTATTCCGGTCTGTCAAACGTAAGAACAGTTAGAAGAAATTGACAACTAGTGTGATTTTGACAAGTTGCTAGGGTTATGAACTTATGATGAACCAGGAATTGACCTAGTGTGCGTTCCAGTGATCATACGATCGAAATTGCATTGCTATACTACCTTGTATTGCATCACTAATACCTTGTGCTTTCTAGTGAAGCTGACTGCATGCGGGAGCCACTGTCAGGTATAATGTCACCTGTTTAAAAAAGTTCACTAGCCGTGGGTCTTTACGTTATTACATTGATCAGCTAGCCATGGAGTAACTAGCACGTGCTCAAACGGCGGGAAAACTCTGATGTTCACGCTCAATCCTTCGGCAATTACTGTCCGCAACAGGAACTAGTACTGCAAAACTGCTTCAGTCTGAAGCACATGTTATTGATTACACAGTCTGATGCCCCCACCCCTGAATGAAATAAAGTTCTGTAGCATAGCAGCACAGCTGAAGTAGCTGCGTAGATGGCTTTGAATTCGAATTCAGTTGAAATTGGTTATATATATATATATATATATATATGAGATCTGCGGGAATCTAACATCAATGTATAATATGTTCCCTGGCTCGCGCCCGTTGTTCACTCTTGTTCTCAGGTTCGAACCCGTTTCTATGTAGTGTGCATTGATTACAGTTCGGTTGTGAGGATACCAATGTTTTGATTAAATCACCTGTGTGTGCGCGTGTGTGCGTGCGTGCGTGTGTGTGTGTGAATGTGGGCGTGCATGTGTCTGTGTTGGTGCGTGTGTGCGTGCGTGCGTGCGTGCGTGCGTGCGTGCGTACGTGCGTGCGTACGTACGTGCGTGCGTGCGTGCGTGCGTGCGTGCGTGCGTGCGTGCGTACGTACTTGTCTGTTAAATGCACTTGTTTGTTTGTTACCGTGAACCCCTTCATTTTTATCATGGTTTCGTTTGTTTATGATTTGTTTTGTATGGGAAGTAGACGCACAGTTTTCCCAGTGGCATTTGCTATATTTACTAACTTTTGTCTCTGCGGTGTTACAGTTCTTTGGAGAGTACAGCCGGAGCTTTGCCGAGTTTGTCAAGGCAAGCGGGGAGTACTGCAGGGCGCAACACGACAAGTAAAGCTGTAACCGAAACACGTAGGACCCATAGGCAATTTTCTTCTCTCTGTGTGTGATACAGACTCATAAATTATACCAACTCGGATGGGGTAAGCCACGTCAAGCGCACAGCTCGTTGTGAATTGTGACCGAAACGCAAACCTGGATCAGCTGTCGGCATCAACAACGAAACTCAACCTGATTGAACATATCAAGCAGAAGCTTAGCAAGATGAACAGCAGCAAACTGAGCGTCCGGCCAGCTCCGGCCGAGATCGTGCACAGGAACATGCGCTTTCTCATCACGGACCGACCAACTGACACCAACATCTCTCAGTATATGGAGGTGAGTGAGTGCAGTCTCGTGGCAGTAAAGCCTAGCGCAGACTTGCAACTTTTTCATGCAACTCGGCTGTGATTATAGAATCGCAGACGAAATTGCTGTGAAATCGCCATGTCTGCGGGAACGTGCAACTGCAACTCGTAGCGATTCTGGTCGCTTGCAACGAGTTGCAAGAAATCAAACTGGTTTGATTTTTAGCAACTTGTCGCTCCCAATCGCTCCGAAATCGCTTGCACGCGCACACACTGCGTGCGACCAATCGCATGTGGTTGCAGGTTGCAGCGACAAGCAACCAAAAGTCGCAAGTCTGCGCTAGGCTTAATTTTCCTTGCAGCAGCTTGGGTTTTATTACTCTTTAGCAAGTTATTTCATGGGTTCCTCGACCTGTCAATGTGATGAATGATTAAGGTTTCTGTACTATCACAGAAGTCATCTTAGTTGACTCTTGAAATGCATCCATGTGATTATTTTTCATTTAAATGGTGTTTGTGGCAGCTTATATCCAATCATTCTGATTTGATTTGTTTGGCTCACAGAAGTAGGCAGCCAGTGATCGGTGCTGCCTTAGCAAAGATGCAACAAATATTAGTGGACAGTATGCCTCTTGCTTCGAGCATTATTTTCGGGTTGACTTTATTTATTCTGCCACGAATTTTACTATCAGCAAATTTTACGATTCAATATCAATAAGAAATAATTTTAGAAATAAATTTTAGAAATAATTTTAGAAATAATTTTAGAAATAATAAGAAGAAAAAGAAGAATAAGAAATAATCAATAAGAAATAATACGATTCAATATCAATAAGAAATAATAAGAAATCATTTTACTGACTGACTGGTCATCTGACTTATTAAAATGATGCCGAGAGCTAGCCATATTCTTATCAGTATATATATGATCAATACAGTAGAAATCATTTTACCATAGTCTATATGCTTCTAGAAACAATGTATTGTGGCAATATCAGTACTTCGATCTATATTTAATGGTGTGGTATTTAATTCAATATTTAATATATTTTATAGTAAGACAAAATCCATATTTAGTTTGCTTATTCAGAAAATGTAAAAATAGCCATACTAAATGCCTGAAAACGTTGTTTTGTTGACCTTGCTATGAATGCAACTTTATGAGTATTATGTTTAATTGTTCTTTGTTATATATATCTAGATAGGGATGAATGCAGCCTCACAACCATCTGTACAGGTCGTAAGACCCCTGAAAAGATTGTAAATAGATTATGTTAACGTACTGTTGCAATGGCCATCATATAGTGATACACATCCTTCACAGGGCAGCTCACAACCTTTGATAGAAACATCGTAGAACTCTTCGGTGTTTGTGATCAACTTTGCACAGTTTGATTTTAATGAGGTCATATTCAAACTTTCTATTACATTATTTCATGCTGTTTTAATGAAAGCCTGTCTGTCTCAGTAAGAGAAATTTCTGTAACTATGCTTCCACGTTTATTTCAAAGTCTTTCCATCGCAGGTGAATGTGTCAGTGTCAGATTTTCAGAATGTTTTTTATTATGTGGATATATATACATATATATATATTTTGAACTACAGAGGTTGCCCAACAACAAAGTGTTGCTGAAAGAGGGCATCAAACTGCACCACAGTCCACAGAGATGAACATCTGTGATACTATCCTAATGGTCAACTGATCAAATCCTAATGGTCAAGCCCTAATGGCACACGTAATTCCTGTGGCAAGATTCTGCGGGCTTGTAGCGTCAGTGACTGCGAATATGAAGCCATAGTCTGCATTGATTTATGTCTTTGATTTGATGTCCCTTTTTTTTTAAACTTTGCGATAGAATGAAGATAGCAAATATGGCTTCCTGACTCACAAGCAGCTAGAATCTCAGTGAAGCTCCTCTGAGTTCTGGTCTCCATGAACGTGGTTACACTCTCTACTGACTCTAGTCTTTGAACTGTGTTCCCACCGATCTAGTCACACCTGAAACACATTGGATTTTCATGGGCAGTGCACAAGTGTAAGGTGCTACTGTCGACCATAGGTGATATAAAATTTTCCTGTCAATCGTGGCAAGGCTCGCCTAGTAGCACGTTGCCACTAGGCCTAGTTGCCACTACAAGATGACCCACGGGGAAATTATAAAGTTATTGTATGCACACACAATGTATAAGCTCTCATCTTGCTCTTTTGCATTGATGTTTTTTGCAGCAACTGAAAGCAAAGGGCGTTAAGGATGTCGTTCGAGTATGTGAGCCCACCTACAAGACTGGACCGCTGGAACAGGAAGGGATCAGAGTTATGGTGAGTGTCACACTAGAGTGTTGTACCAGCTAGGATCTGCACAATGTTTCAGGTAAACTCATGTCTTTTGATGACAGACGGGGGGGGGGGGGACCATCTGCCTTCATATGGCTGAAATTTTAATGGTTAGAGTTTAATAGTACTAATTTCTGTAGGTGCACTGTGCTTGTGCGATTATTTTGCGGGATGGCACAGCCATCCAACAAACTGCTGTTAAAGGGCTTCACTGATGATTTATCTGAAAGAGCTTCAGAAACCCATTGAGCGCTGATGAGGTACCAGGTATGGTGCCAGCAACCAGTCCATGTAAAAGGCTTGTTCGTAAATGCAAGTTCTTTTGGAGAACCGATCTTGCCAAGAGAAAGTTGTAATCAGTACCATTGCATGTTTTTGTTTTGGTGATATCTGTATGTAGTTAAGTTACACATTGTGAGTAATTCCATGCAACACGTATAATTTGTAAATAGTTGGCATTATATGAAATCAGGTTTATTTGTTATTGTTTGTAGAAGCTGCTCTATCATCGTATCAAACAGCATAGCTCGCTTCTGTGGTTGCGACACTTGCACCCTATTGATACAAAAGCAAACCTGTCTCTCATTGAAATGTATATGGCGAATCCCATCTTGCACTATTAGATCACAAGCTTTCATCACTGGCTTGATTCGTTTACGATTTCATAGCATCAGTTAAGGCTGTGTGAATCAATTGACTTAGCAAGCAGCAACCAACTGCTTATGTTAGAGGGCCTACTGTTACAGATCTGTGTACTAGTAATGTCATGTACGCATTTATTTAAAAAAAATTATTCGGCCCATTGTGCTACCGTAACCATGCAGTACATGTCATGGAAATAATTATCCATTGTTACTCTAAAATATATAATTCAGAAGTCAAAATGTATATAGTGTAATAACGTATTTACACTGATGTGTACACTGCTGCTTACGCATGATGAAAATGCAAGGTAAATTACAGCACAATTATTATTGTGTTCAACCCACCTTTTGTTTCTGGAATTCTGTTGAGAAAATTAGTAATCTTCCCCCTCAGCTGATGTCCCATCTCTGCTGCAGGACTGGTGCTTTGACGATGGCAGCCCACCTCCAGACAAAGTTGTGGAGGATTGGATCCATCTATTAAAGTCACGCTTTAAGGAGGAGCCGGGCTGCTGTGTGGCAGTGCACTGTGTGGCCGGTCTCGGAAGGTATGCGTACAGCACACACATGTGCATACATAGTGTCTCCATCTATGTTGGTGTAAATGATGTCAGTATGCTGCTAATAATATAACCCACCTATTGGTGGTGGAAAACTTACAGGGTATCTGTTGTTACACTACAGTGAGTATGCATATGATTGTATTTTATTTGTTAATCGATATAGAACTGCCATTAAACTATGTAGTATTGTGCTTAAATGACACGTTCTCAAGATTCCTACTTGGTACTAAAGATTCCTAATTTCTACTTGTAAAGATTCCAATTTCTGTTACCCGAAGGATGAAATGTAATGGAACAGGGAGCCTGGGAGGTCCAGCTGTCTGTTTACAACTTACATTGCAAATGCTGGACCTTTGAGGTCTTACTTGAATGGACTTAAACATAGAAAATTAAATAATCTAGTGGCTAGAAGAGAGCTGGTTACAGCTGTTCTGTGCAACATCCATGGCAACATGTCGATTTTTGCTATAGTAACAAGTTGTGCTGCCCATCCATATTTTTCAGGGCTCCAGTGATGGTGGCCCTGGCACTTATTGAATCTGGAATGAAGTATGAAGATGCTGTAGAAATGATTAGACAGTGAGTATTTTTTTTGTTCTATGCTTTTAAATCGAGGAATATTGTTTTTTCTCTGTAGAAATGACACATGGTCACAAAATGTACCTAGATTTCAGTCGCAAGTTGTGTAACATCAAGCAGTACTGTAATGCAGAATTCTTTCTGTTCTTTTATATATATGTATATTTAAATATATGCGTGCATATGTGCAAGCGTGCGTGCATGCATGTATGTAGTGTCATGATGTTTGTGCTACTATTTCCTGCATTTGCCATTCAGGCCTGTTTCCCCACCAAAATGTGTATAGACAGTCATTGATGCTTATTTGTTCGTGTATCTTTCTAGGAAGCGCCGGGGTGCTATAAACTCAAAGCAGCTCACCTACTTGGAGAAATACCGTCCCAAATCCCGCCTTAAGGTCAAGAATGGCAAAGAAGACAAGTGTGTGTTGCAATGAAGTCTTCTAAGCTTCTAATCAACATTTTGCATTTGCGGTGCTAAATGGGTTGTGTGAGCCAAATAGTTTGCTGGTGTGTGTGTGTGTGTGTGTGTGTGACTGGAGAACGTCAGAGATGTATATGTCTCACCAGGTTTTTGGCATACATGTCTGCAGCAGAGAGCAAGAGAGCGAGAAGTCGAGCGGCCTGAGAACGTACTCTGATATGCCCGCAGGTGTTCATTCGGGTGGTCATTCATTCAGCCTGTTGGTCATCTCTTAGTCAGTATCCGGTGGGGTAGTCTGTCCATTGCTAGGTCATCACAAAGACTACTTTTGCCGGGTGTCATGAATGCAGGTTACTTCCGACATCACCACACGTGCAGTATTGTGCGATTTGACTCGGAGAGTGCAGATCTCGTGTGGGCAGATCTGTGAATCTTAACATAAATGGACATTTGTAACATCATACATAGTATGGCTGCGTGGCAGTTTTGTTTTCTATGCGTCTTCAGGACCTTTCAAACAGACGTTTTCCATAACATGAATTCCAGAAGTTCACCAGCTTGCACCGGTTTCCATGTTTCTTTTCATATTTAAATGCGCAAAAGCCCAGAATAACGACATTCATTCATTGTATACATTCTCGGTGAATCATTGGCTACTGTGTGTTACTACTAGAAAGTGTTGTCGTAGGCAGCAGTCCGAGAATAGGTGTAGATATTTTTGTATCAAAAAGGCAAAACACCCATTATATTTATAGCTGTTACTTGATTTTACTGTATTTTTCGAGGTTTGAATCAAATTCGAGAGCTAGGAAAATGTATTTTTAGGAATTACCTCTATACTGGTTTTTAACGGCTCGACTGTCATGACACGTATATACGTGTCATGTTTGCCACAATGACGATGAACTGAAAAATTGGGAATGTTGAGATATTTCATGTTTGATCATTTTGCGTTTTGGCCGTGTTTCAAAATGCCACTGCCTCTCGTAGGTCGTGCTGGCAAACGTGGATGAAGGTCTTGTTTTTACCGGTAAACAGAACGAGAGATTGGCTTTCATCATCATTCCATCATTCCTTCATCCTTCACCTCTCCTCATTATACCCAGCATATATCATTTATTTTCGCATTTTTTTCACAATTTCTATCCCAGCATTTCAGCAGGTTCTTGATGTGGAGTTGGCAAACATGGACAGTTAAAGAGAGCCAATGTGAGAGCAGTATGTGCTCTGAATACTTTGCTAGCATACTATGCTGAGGGGTTCTCCCAGTCAGTGTTTTGGCCTGCACTCGTTAGGATTTCTGTATATGATGTTTAATGTTTCATTTTGATGTTTAGATTAGCAACAGGGTTGGATAGCCTGTATTTCAAACGTTCAATTCTATGTTGTAAAACTAATGCCCACAGATACCTTACTGCTCTCATGACAGTTCACGTTTGCAAATTGGCAAAAAAGAAAGAATTATAAATGCCTACCTAGGTGTTGGAGAAAGAAAAAAGTCGAAAAAAATTGCCATGGTGCCACAATTGATAACTTGTATAAGTAAACGTGTTATTGTATGAACTCGTTTGAAACATTCATGAACTGCAGTTCGTTAGCAGGTTTTGCCGTCGTGGCGTCGCTACAGTAGTACTGCTCAAGACGAGAGTTTCCACTACTTGAAGTTTACACAGAGTGGCAGCTCTTTCAATGGTCACGGTTGCGTGGCAGGAGAACGGCCAAAGCGATTCTAGATTTAGTTTATGTTTCTAGGCTAGTGACACAAAGGGTAACGGTAGCCGTTAGCACAATGGATGCCTGTATTTTTACACTACATAAATGCGTTTTCGTGCATAATAGTCTTCATGGCATTGGGGACGTGGTGACAAATGCTGCTGCATGCGTCATTGGATCAACCAGGTCTATACTATGGCAATAGAAGATTTGAGGAAGATTTGAGAGAGAGGAAAAATTGTTGACTGTTACTTTATGTTTGCATTCGAGTCTATGAAAAAAGTGTGGTAGTGCTGACATCTTGTCGCAAACAAAGTAAATTAATTGTGCCGATGTAAATGTAACATGTGTGCGGAATGTTTTGTGTGCTGTCACCTACCATCCCCGCCAGAATGCCAACCTGAGCCTACTCTGTATGGCACTTCAAGTCTGCAGTGTAAACAATAATGAAGGAAGGGAATGTCTCTAGTGTGCTGGACGACATTAATCGTAGGTAGGGAAAGCGTTAGGGTCCCAATGTCCGCACCAGTATTACTTATGCCAGAATCAATTATCCTCACCACGAGTTGACATGCAAAACAATGCCCTTGCCAAACAACACTAGGGCCACCGTTATTGGCTGTGATGAGACACTATAGGTAATTATTTTAGCGTGTTTTCGTGTTTCAGTCCGTTGATAAATGTGTGGTTTGATGTCTTTCATAGCTGCACGGGGCCCGGGTAGTTATTAAGGAAGGCTCGGAAGATAAGGAAGTACACTTTCACGTGTCGTTCGCTCTACCATATCTCCTGTGCTGTGAAGGTGGACGGCTTCCGTCTTGCAGCAGCAGTAATAATTATTGCAGAGACAGTATAAGCGCTTGACGTTGCCTCTATCTGACTGTTGTAACTTTGCTAGCTGGTATAAATGGTAAATATGTTGTTAAATCCAGGTGGCACTATTTGCACTGTCCTTTAAAATGTTCGATATCGTGACTGAGTAGGTAAGGATGAATAAGGTTTCCCTGTGATTTAAGTGCACTCGTTGTTAGCAATATAAGTTGTACGTAGTAAGTGAGAGAAGAGGAAAAACGAGACATGGCATGAGTGGGTTGACTAATATGGACCATTGGTGTGATTTATATCCGTTGCTTGGTTCTTTCGGAAAGTTTCGAATACTAACAAAATGATTCAGTCGTAATCGAACTCTGTGAAGTCGCACACTTCTGCGGTTAGTATTGTGTGAGGTAAATGGAACGTTAGTATAAATGGATGCTGTTTGTAAAACGCACCCTGCACGTGTTGCGCCCCCATGTATGTTCTGTTTCGTTTTTCGTTGTCCGAAGTTGGAATTTAAGTGAAAGGTGGCAATTGAGCAGTGAGCACATAAACGGATGCAATTGACTTGCACAGTAATATAATCCTTTCTGCGTTTAAATGGAGGCAATACTGTTGTAATGCGTCCCCGGCTTGCAGTAGTGCCATTCTCACTAGCCATTGTTAGCTTCTATACCAAGGGCTGGATTCGCACAGCTACCGACCTGCGTTTTGGCCTTATAATATTATTAAAGCATGCCACAGAGCAGCAGGCTAATATTATGCGTCATGGGTGCGTGTTTGAATACACGTTTTTTTTCGGGATGGGTAATCCAAAAATTGTACTCTCTACTAGAATAATCAGCACGAAAATATTCCATTCACATTCGTGTAAATTTACGCGGGCCAATAGCTCGTGCCGCCAGAATGTGGTTTGCGAGGTTGTTAGAGATTGTGAGAATTTCTCGCACTCGTTGAATCAGTAAAAATGCTACTAATTATAGCAAATTTATTCAGTATTAACCTGCCCTTGATGTTCCTGACCAAACCCAGATGTGTATTTTTTTAAAGAAGAGAAGCAGCAATTTTCTGTAGTGCACTCATTGTATAACAAATCTAGTGTCTACCAATTAGTCAGTGTTTACCTTTTATACGAACGTACACGTATATGAGGCTGTAGTACATCCGTGAAGGAGCAACTTAGGAAACCTGGACAATATTGTAGTGCGCAAGCATCCAACATGATATTCAATTTTGATGTTACTGGTAATGATCCCTCTACAATGAATTGCTAAGCAAGCCAGAGACGTAATTTAAACAATTTAAAATGTGTAAAATAAAATAAAACAACGGTAACTTATGTAAAATTATGTTTTTGTCTGTATGTGTGTTTTAGTTTATTCTTTTTTCTTGTTGTGTGAAATAAACAGCTGTATAACAGCAGTATATGTTGTCAAGAGCGAATGTCCAAATCACGAAATAGTGAAGTATGTCCTCATATTTTGTATGTGTACTGCTTGCTGGACACTGTATATTGTCTGATAAAACACCTAAAGATCTAATATTTGTATAAAATCGTACCTTAAACGTAGAAAAAATACCAACCAGTACCAAATAGCCCATACGCGTTAACTTGAAATGTTTTGCTAATGGAGTATAGTCGAATTGCCAAGTAAAACACTAGTTTTAGCTTCACGCAATTGCGCTAATTCCGTATTAGTCTAATAGCGTCAAAAACTGCGATGCCAAGACAAATGCGGCATAGGTTTTATCAAGGACCCTTTAACATTGCCAGGTCTTAATAAACTTGACTATATCGAATCTAGTTGTGCTGTCGAAACTATTGATACGTATACCGTTCAAAGCCATGTTTTCATTGGTCGTCTTTTATTAGTGATGATCGCTACCGATTTTGACATTGGTACACAACAAAATTGCTCTGTTGTAGCCTGGCGAAGAGGCGTACTCTCTCGAAAGCTTGCATTTCAGGTCCGGGCCATCTTATTGCTCTATTTTTATTTCACATTCATCTATGTCTTCATTCATTCGTGTCTGTGCTTTTTAGTTCCTTCTCTCTTGCCCTCGTTTGTGCGTGTGTGTGTGTGTGTGCCTATCTTATTGTATTGTTTTGTCGTCATATTCTAGGAAAAATGGAATATAACCCGATATTTTCTCAATGCCGGTGGCATGGGGGTGGGGCATTTGCCCCCCCCCCCCGTCAAAGCCTTTGCACCCCCCTCCTGTACAAAGGTTTTAATGACACAGTTCACAGTAGCAATGACAATATTAATTTTGCTCCATAGGCCCAAAATGTTGCCTTTCAATCTTTGGGTTTTAACCCTAGTCTAATAAGTCTATGTAATTTGAATTCAGAGTGGCAGACTTCACAACCCTTCCGATTTTGGCGGTAAATTTCCGCAACATAATTATTTCATTTTCTCTTGACCATAAGCATGTTACAGAAGTATTTACAGTAATATTAGAAGTTTGGATATGGATCAGAAGTGCTCTACAAGCGTGTTTATTTCTTATACAGAGTGAGAAATATATGAATCACATGTATTCTTCATACAGAGGCTTGATTTTTCACCTCAAAAATGCTAAAAGCTCAGAGCTTCAGGGGGCTTCGCCCCCCCTGGAATCCACCCACTAGTTCTCGCGCTACGCGATCACAACATTTTGCCCTCTCCCCCCAGAATCTTCCCTTGCCCTCGGCTTCCCCCCCCCCACCACCACTTTTACAATCATGGTGCCGCCACTGTATTTCCTACGGAAACATCCATGCTGCCCGCTGAGCTGCTACTTAGCATAAACACTCGCCACCAATGTTCTCCCAAGATATACGTCAAACGATGATTAAAACCAATAGGCGAACACAGTCTTTCAGATCTGGAGAAGTAGTTACGATAAACGTTTCCTAACCCAAAACCACTGCCGTATTTCAAAATTTCCTCTCCATTCCTTATCTCGTGCGTGCGTATATGCGCCCTTACGAGTGTGAAGTTTATAGTATGTAACGATTCTTATCTTTTTTAGGCATGACAATTTTGCAGTAATATTA
>NW_014577253.1:206161-226766 GCF_000485595.1 Priapulus caudatus
GTAATGTAATTATTATGTTAGCGTATTGTAGGTGTTCACATGTACACGCGCGTTCGTGTGAGAGTCTCTCTGTCTCTATTTCTCACTCGCTCTCGCTCTCTCTCTCTCTCTCTCTCTCTCTCTTTGTGTGTGTGTGTGCGCGCGTGCGTGCGTGCGTGTGTGTGTGTGTGCGCGCGCGCGCGCGTGTATGTGTGCGTGTGCGTGTGTGTGTGTGCGTGCGGGCGTGCGCGCGCTAAGCTTGTCTAAATAGGAATGAATTTGTCAATTCATCATCTATGTGAAGAGATGTAGAGACTACAACAATAGAGCTACACGTAGTGCCTTACTGAACGTTCGTGGACAGTATATATAATATTATATATCAAGAGTAGATAATAGAAGATTTATAGATAATAGTAGATATATAGATCTCCTATTATCTACTTTTGATATATATATATATGGAATAATATTATCAGGAGTCTATAATAAGTATTTTTTGTTATGGACTCGGTATATTATGGATAGTGCAGGGCTGTAACTGAGTAATAATAAGTAATACTTATATAAGCTTGAGTTATATAAGCAATAATTTATAAAATAATTTTATCAATACTATTTAGACGAGGTAAGGGAGGAAACAGAAAATGTACAAATCTATTCATCTATACTCTTGCAGAACGGAATAAAAAATGGCACGATTGTTCTGGGTCACAATAAATCTCTATTATATAGAGTTAGATCATTAATAGCTTGTATTGCATACATCTATTACTTATTCGTGTATGAAACACTGATGCTATGATTTAACCGTACGACGCTCATTGTGGAGCCCATGACCTATCTTAGCAGCACGATTTTAGTAATAAAAATCGCGAAACATCCGAAATGTGACAGAATAATACCGAATAATTCAGATATTCGATTTGTTCTGACACAGACTGTAACCAAATGTGATCAATGATCAATGACTGATCGATCAATGGCCGGATTCGCCTAAAGCTCATATTTGGGCAATGGGATGTCGCGAACCGTCAACGTGACGGGTATAGGGCGGACGTCCGGGCGTGAGCTCTGATGTGGGGTATAGGGTGGACGTCGGGAGATGAGGTTGTGATGTCGGGTAGATAGAAGGGACGTCCCGGGGCGTGAGCTCTGATGTCGTGGTTAGAGCGGACGTCGGGGCGTGAGCTCTGATGTAGCGGGTATAGGGACGGACGTCACGGGCGGCGTGAAGCTCTGATTGTCGCGGGTAAGGGCGGACGTTCGGGGGGTGAAGGACTCTTTTGATGTAGGCGGTATAAGAGGAGCGGAGTCCGGGCGGCGTGAGGTCTGATGTGAGCGTAATGGGGGAGCGTTCGCGGGGGCGTGAGCATCTGAAATGTGCGGGGTATACACAAGAGCGAGTCCGGGGCGTGAGGCTCTGATGTCGCGGGTAGAGGGCGGACGTCCGGGCGGCGTGAGGCTCTGATGTCGCGGGTATAGGGTGGACGTACCGGCGGCGGGAAGCTCTGATGTCGCGGGTATAGGGCGGACGTCGGGCGGCGTGAGGCTCTGATGTCGCGGGTATAGTGGAGTACCGCGCGGCGGAAGCCGATGTCGCGGTATAAGGGCGGACGTCCCGGTGTGCGGCGTGAAGCTTGATGTTGGGGTGAGGGGGGACGTCCGGGCGGCGTGAGGCTCTGATGTCGCGGGTATAGGGCGGACGTCCGGGCGGCGTGAAGCTCGGATGTTGCGGGTAGAGGGCGGACGTCCCGGCGGCTCGCTCTAATTAAGAATTATTATCGATCCGCCATCTAGGCGCATCGCGGCCTACATCCCGCCTGCTCTATACGTTACGAGATGGCGATGAACCGAGCGGGCCCTGCGTACGTGCGCTCTATTGAGGCTAATAATGCAAAAATCTGCAGCAGCAGCAGCGGCGGCGGCGGCAGCAGCAGCAGCGGTGGTCGGACTGTAACATAGAGCGACAAAGGGCTTCACCATCTTCTGACGAGTGTCTTGAGCGTGTACGGCATTGCGGTGCGAGCGACCAGCTATAGACGCGACAGAGCGGGTGAGTCTACAGAGCTTCACGTTCGTAGACGCAACATGAATAGTGTAGCGATATGTAGAGCGAGTGACGGCAGTGCATTTTCCATGGGAAATGGAGCGCGCGTGTAGAAAAGCCCTCTGAGCGTCCATGCTTATTATGAGCTGCGATATCTGTTATGGCGGCAGACCATGAATCATTGCAAGATTCAACGAGCAGCGTCCACTGCGCGTGTTCGCGCTTCGTTATCAACTGATTGCGATAATTACATTCGCATTTGTAGCGTATTTTTTTTACGAAACTCGTCTCGATCTTGCCCTTATGTGTAATTTTGATAGAGCTATATAATATTGACTTGCCAGCATCGATTGCAGATACAGGTCGAAACACGGGCGCAATAGAAACCGTTGACGGGCTGCAGGAACGGACTGCGTGTTGGTAAATTGGTCTATAACAAAGACCATATAATTATCTCCGTGGGCGCTTATTCTTTTCACGTAGTATGTTTAAAATGGAACATTTACTTTGCGTCTACTATATAGGCTCTGTAATATAAATTATTCGCGAACGTTTTTTTTGGGCGGGGGTGTATTATGCTAGGCTTGGAGCTGCTAATATAGTAATATAACAATCAATCGCCGTTGCTACGATTGGTAAATTCGTATCGTTATTCGTTGGTCATGTCTCGTTATCCATAATGACATGATTGGTATTTTCAAGTTTAGTAAGCGCAAATAATATCAATTTAATCCTAACCGTACGCTCATACTCGTATTACATAACTCGTTTATGGTCGTGAGTTTGCTATACCAAAATGCGATCTGCTACCGCATGTAGTTTGAAGGACCTCGCAGCTTTCAATGTGCCCTGAAATTTAAGAAGCAATTGTTAGAAAATCAGAGCATGATACTTACAGGTACAAAAGTTGTAACCTACCTGCATCTAATAACGCTATGTTACATTAGCAAGCAATCCGCCCATGTGTATAATACAGTTCAGGACTCTCCATCATTCGTAGAAACAATTATTTCTCACCAATGAAATTTCTTTTACGTCGGAGTAGATTCAGATTCACAGCGTTATGATGACAGAGGAAACAGCACAGAGCACAACGCCCATCTTCGAAAAACCACATGTCACCAACGTTGACGATGGCGCAGAGGAGGGCGAAAAAAAGACACAAAAGAACGCGTCAAAGTGGACGGTAAAGGGAGAGGAGCCGAAATCGTGGCCTCTGGGCGATACTGTGTTAGATATACACGAAAGAGATCCGAATATGATAAACCAATATGCTAAGGTGATATTCTGAAGATGCATTGTAGTTTCTCATCCTACAAACTCACTACAGATTTTATTTTGTTATTGTCGCTCATGCTTTTTCCGTCTTCTGTTTCTGTGTCGGTCTATTATTCATGTCAGATCTTTCTCATCGTCTTTCAATACTTATTATTAAACCAACGAGTTAAAGATTTGTTTATACCTAACCTACCAATCACTAAAATTTATTACTATTTATTAAACTAGATTTAATTCCTGTTAAATGATTTTTCCATAATATTTTCAGACCTTATTCGGAGACATTTTCGCAGAACCAGAACCAACAACATTCAGTTTCGACGCAATATGGCGGCTTAGTTTTACGGTGGGTATCCATATATATATATAAATATATATATATATGTATGTTGTGATGTAGTGTGGTGTGTGTGTGTGTGTGTAAGTGTGTGTGTGTGTGTGCGGATGTGCTGTGTGCGTGCAGTCGTGCGTGCATGCGTGCGTGCGCGAGCCGCGGTGTGTGGTGTGTGTGTGTGCGTATGGTGTATATGATATCTTGTGTGTTTTATACTCCCCGGTCTTTTTTCTTCATCTCTCTCTCTCTCGCAGGGCGCGCAGTTTATCTCGCCGTACTGTGTGAGGTGTGTATGTGTGTGATGTGGCGTGGTGGTAGCGTGAAGTGCGTGCTATAGTGTGCGTGCGTGCGGTGGCGTGCGTGCGGTGTGTGCGTGCGTGCGTGTGTGTGGGGGGGGGAGGTTCATTTAAATCGAGATGCATATACTGGAACATTTTTCCTACTCCATTCGGGAATGGAACTTATACGATCAATTCCTTGACTAGTTATTTATATCGGTGCGCGAAATGATTTAAAATCTTTGGCGATTTGCTATGTTAGAATTAATAGTTAATTGAAGTACATCATAGCTAAATAAGTGCTCTTTAATTTCACTCATTTCCCTATTTCACATGAAATTTTTTGACGCCGGTATGTGTAAAGTACTGAAATCGTAAGTAAACCATTCTGCGTTAACAGAAAGGACCGTTCAGTTGATTCTGACATCTAATTTAGATTGCTATGTTCAATGCGATCGATGGGATTTCACAGGTGTTCACAGTGAGCGAAGGTGTGGTGATTTATCGATACTCAGGCGCTCTCTCGACTCCGGCGGGTGGCCGCGTTTGGCTGGGGATTCTACTTGCAATGCATGTCCCGTAATTGGTGTCTGGTGGCTAGTGGTGCCCTATGTAGGGCATCGCGCACATCTGCTGACTTGGGCTTTAAGCAAATGTGGCGTCACTAAAGTGGCATTTGTCGGGAATTTTTCGCGGCCGTGGGTAAATCTTTGAGGGAATTGGCAATAACGTCCTATAACAATGCACATTAAAATCGTAAATGGCGCTTGAAATTGTTGCGTGTATTATAAACTTAGATGTAATAAACATACATTACGCGATCTAAGAAGGGAAGCATGCATGCCTATGCCGAAACGGTGATGTGTAAAGCTGTATGTTGAATTGTGGGCATATCCAAACCACGCAAATCGCAGGCTCCGAGCGCAGCACGCCGCGAGCTATGATATGAATATATAAAATAATATATATATATATACAAGACTCCGATGTATTATACTATATTTTATATCTAGACTGTATAAGTGCGCCTCGCTATATTAGTATTGGTCAATATAATATATTGTGGAATATTCCGGTAAGGTATATAATATATATATATATATATACATCCTCTACACCAACCAATATGTAGTTTTTATATAACTGCGTCATATACGCCGGAAAAACGATTTATATATATACATACGTATATATATATACGTACATGATATCGTTTTTTGGCATATATATATATATATGCATTTAATGTGTCCATCGCATTTATGCGTACCGGATTTAACTTCGAGCTGCAATTTTCCGAGATATCTTTTTTTATTATGCCAGTTCAGGTTATTGTCCTGGTAAATATGTGTATGTTCATAAGTATATACATATATATGCACTAGTACATTCGTTATACAGCATTACTATTGTAATTTTTGTTGCATGCTATCTGTAGGTAACTCTCGCCTGCGTACAAGCTGACCTATTGCAAATAATACATCCAACGGGTTGTTGAAATTGTTTCAATTGTTGCTGCCAATGCCGTAGAAGTAAAAGTCGGCGGGAATATTATTCTTGGAATTTGAGTATATTTATATTTCATGATGAAAGTCGGTCGTAGCACCTATGTAATTGAGACGCGCACTGTCAACAAAGTGTTTATATACGACTTTCGCATTTTACTACGACTGATGACGATCATCTGACTAATTTTCTAACATTATACTAAAGATATATTGCTATGAAGACGTTTTATACTATGTAGTGTGTTAAAACGTACTTTAATTCAGTCGTAACACGGTTTAGCAAATTTACACTCGCACATATAGGTATATTTTACATGTGATAATTGTTTATATTTATTATAAAACAACTATCATGACAAAATCAAAATACAGTAGGGTGGTGACGAAACTGATAGTTAGAATATGAGATGTATGGAATAGGTATAGATCTTATAGAAATGGGATACAAATTGGTTTCGTTTCGTCTTCCAATGCATTATTAGTATAAACTAATAAGAACTACTGCAAGCATAACAATACAATAGTATGTTAGCCTCCATCCATCCCTCACATGCAATACAGTAAAACGCCTCTACAATACAGACAAAGAATACATGCCGCTTGCCTATCACACCCCTTTGTGAAAAGTAATGCTAGGTCCCGCGTATGGTTTATTTTTCTGTATATAAAAGTCAAAATTACAAATTGTATGTTTACAGCGGCCTTTGCATACCAATGAATATTTATCAATCTATCAACTGTTCCTGCTGCTACTACTACTACGATCTACTACTACTACTACTACTACTACTACTACTACTACTACTACTACTATACTACTATCACTACTAGTAGTAGTAGTTTTTGCTTATTATTATTATTATTATTATTATTATTATTATTATAAGCACTTGTTTCTAGTACAATTCCAGGTGTTATTTAAAATTGGTTTCACTACCAATTATTACCGTGAATAACATCAATATAGTTTTTAATTGAAACGTTTCGTGAACTAACGTATGAAATAGAAACGCTCGATGTACACCGGTAGATTTGTAGTTGTGTAGCACGCGTGACGAGTTGTACTTTTTCCATTGCCGGTCTCTTGAATATGTCGTCTGTTCTCTATATATCCTCTATTTTCGATGGTGATCGATTGTATAAATATAGTAGTATTACTAAATCAGGAGTACATTATAACACAAAAGTATTACATTATAACAGATAACAGTAATAATTATAATGTATTCCTGATATTAAATAATAGTAATTAATAATGAAAACGCACAGAATAACTTATTTCACTTGTGTATCATATCCCTTGTTCGTGTTCATTCGATTACTAACCAATATAGCTATAGATGATTAATTTTTAGATAGCTGCGTGTATCAGTGGAGCACGTAGCAACACTTTCGGCTGGTCTTGCTGTTTGTAAAGCGATGCTGCTCCGCCGCTCGCGAGTGAAATTTTCGCAGCTGGCTCAAGAACCTGCAAATAAGAATCGAACGGCGTAAATTTTATTACAACAGCGAGGCATATGCGCCGCGCACTCTCCCTAGCCTTTATTCGTCTATCACATTATGATCGCACAGAAAACACGAGAGAATATTATTTATTATTAATGCACTCACGGTAATGGAATTTTACATTTAAATGCATAACAGACTGGGGTTCACGTTTATACTGGAGTGCCATTAATCACCTCATATACGGTGTTTAAATACGAGAGTCAAGCTAATATTATGACTGTACAAATATAGCGCACTTGTTTGCCCAAGCGACACTCTTCAGACATGTCATCTAATATTGTTATATTGATATATATATATATATAGATTATGCACACGAACCTATCTAGTCTGATAATAAGATCTCCAGTTCTAATCTGCTGACCCCTAGTGCATTCGAAGTTCTCCATATGCCAAACCTGTGCGATAATCCGAATATGCGATTTACACAGCTATAAATGTGCCATGACGTAGACATACTGACACACGCAAACCATTTCATTCAAACATTCCACTCACGTAGTAAAACGAATCCGCTGTAAGTTCAAGCGTAAACGAATGAATTATAGATCGTTTTAGTCAAATTGCGATGTTACTATTTGTTCATACTGATGCTTCGATTACTCATATGCATTGGACATGCGACGTTCGATACTGTTATGTAATATGTATTGCTATATGTCCATTGCAGGGTGCATGGGCGCAGTAACACGCACGGCATAACTGAACAAACCTATATACAGCTGAGTCTAGCGCTAGCCGGCTTACCTCTTCCCAAGTAATCATCGTAGGGGCTAGCGATGTCTGTCGCACTATCTGCCAGGGTATTCGACATTTATGTCGGCACTGTGGAAACAGCTTCCTGGCGCTGGTAAAGGACGCGATTCGAAATACATATAATTCTGCTACCATAGCACATTTAGAGGTGGCGATGTTTAACATTTAGGCTAAATACCAGATTATAGCGTAAGAGAAACTAGTCACGAGGCACAACGTAGAATAGAGGCATGCAACGACCGAATAGACATTAAGCCTAGGTAAAGCAGGGGAGGGGGACCACTACCTAGACGCCATGATGTACTTGTAACCGTTTCTAACGACGTATGGAGCCTGCCAGTTGTCCAGATATACGAGACCTGCGACGCTCATTCCAGTTTTCTGATCACACACAAATGAGTAGAAGCTGAAACATGAATCAGGCCAATGCAGCAAACCGTTTAATTACATCTAAAAATTGACCCTTGCACAATGCACATTTTTCTTCGCAGTTTATTCATGTTTATAGCATCATGCAATGGCCGAAATCGTTTCATTCATATTATATGAATTGGCAACCATAATATACACTTATTCTCACGTACAAAAAGATATAAAACTATGTTGCTTTCACTTGCATTTAATCACGTGAACATCTTGAATATTGTTGTTGTTTCAGTTTAACATAATTATTTCCAATTGGTGGTTAAAACTCGCGACGATAATATGATTAAATAATTAATTAAGGTAATGTGTCATGTTACCGGCAGCTAGGCTCCTCCTCGGGGCTAGCATCTTTGTTTGCTGCCATTCTGTTCGCCGAATCCGTAGACATCTGCTTTAACTGTTCATCGTTTATCGATAATCGCACTCCCGTGTTAGAAACGGTAGGCTGCTTGGCCGCCTCGGGCACGCTAGCGGTGGTCGAGCCTGCGCATGCGTCATCACGGGCAGGCAAGACGTGAGCTGATTGGTGGTCGGCAACATCTGCTTCTTTAGGCTCTACTACGCTGGAATCTTCCTCCTCGGACTCGGTCAGGCTGGAAGTTCTCTTTTTAGGTTCAACAACAGTGGAATCGAATTCTTTGCGGGCACCCTCGCTGGAAGTTATCTTTTTAGGTTCAACCACGCTTGCGTCTAGTTTTCTCGGCTCAGCGACGCTGGAATGTGACTCTTTGCGCTCGATTTCCGTGGAGTGCGCGCGTCTGTGCTCCACTTTGCTGACAGTTATACATCGCTGTTCACGCGTGCTCGAGTTAAACAGATAGTCGGTATGTAGTAGCCGCTCTATCGACTCGAAGATATTTCGAGCGTGGGTGTGATGAGCTTTAGGGGCTACGGTAGCTGCGGGCTTCTGCTGGTTTGTTTCATGTGGCAGTGCAGTGAGCTGCGGTGGTGCCGGTCTGTTGTGTGGCGGTGCAGTGGGCTGCGGTGGTGCCGGTCTGTTGTGTGGCGGTGCAGTGGGCTGCGGTGGTGCCGGTCTGTTGAAGAGCTGCGAGAGCGACGGTAAATCGTCTACGTGAGAAGAGCAGGCGGAGGGGGAAGAGGAAGAGGAGAAAGATCCGTCCAGCTGCCACTCGTCATGTGACGACACGACGATACATGTCTTTTCCTCGCCCCACAGTGACGACGTAATCGATGACTGTGACGTGGCGACGCTGCGTCTGCTGCCGTCTGCGTCGCGCGCAGCGTCAGATCGGGCTTGCGTCGGCGCGCTCCTAGGTGGTAGACTTTCGCCACTCTGCGGCTTGCTGTGAATAATGCGCTCAATGATCATCTGCTCTCGCATAAGCTCCTTGAATGCGTCGCTCGTCGCAGCACGCTCCACAAGCAGCGATCCATCCGAAACATCGCTAAGGGTTGCGCACTCTCTCACGCTCGTCTTCTTCTGCTTCCTCTTCGTCATCTTCCGCTTACTTGTCCTACTCTTTGCCATTGCTCCCGGCTCGGAGATTTTTGACTGTGCACTTTGGTCAGTGTTATAACCAGAGAGGTCAGACTCTGCGATATAGCGGAAGCAGTTTGCTTCTACCGAATGTTTCGCGTTTGGTCTGGCTTCGTTGTTGAAAGGCGTTTTCGTTGGCAGTGACGTGAGTGTGTCGTCGCAACTCGGGAGGTCGTTTGAGCTGGCGTTGGAGTATTCTGTCATCGTTTCGTCTAGCACGCCATTTTGTTTTGCCTGTGGTTTTGGCGACGAGGTAGAGCTCGCGCTCTGCTCTGCTGTACTCGACGGATGATACCCGGACGACGACGATCCATCAGAGGTGTCGGTATATTGTGGACTGACTGATGCGCTTCGCAACTGCTGTGATATGGCCTGCATGGCTTTCCTAGCAGCGTGTCGCACGCAATTCGGGTCACCCTCCAGCTGAGGCATTCGATTATGCCGGTCGCTGTGCGCGACCGGATCAGTCATCGTTGTTGAACTAGAGTTTGCGTTGATTTTCGTAGTGACGCTATCATCATCGTTTACGCACGAACCAGAACAAGAATCAGCACAAAGTTCTGCTTGCCGCGAAGCCGCCGGTTCAAAGCTCGAAGAACGGCGAGCGTTAATGCGACATTTATCGCGCAAACGATAGCTTAAACTCCTGTTCGCGTCAGCATTCGTGTCCGCTCGGTGATCGGGTTTGGAGTTTACTATTCCATCATTAGGCGTATGAGCCCCCATGTACAGCGAACTCTGCTCTGTCGAGCGCAGCTTCCTCGCGTGCGGTTTGGGCTTTCGCGTTGATCTACACGGAGATTTTGTCTGGCGCTTAGGTTGAGCCGAGAGCTTGTTCCTGTCCGCGGAGAAGCTCTTGCGTGACTCAACCGATGCGGGTCGTTTCGCTCCGTCGGCTATGTCACCGGCTGACGACGATCGTCTTCGTTTGCTGACTTGAGTTCTGTCGCGACTCGGTCGTTCGTCGACGCGGCTGCCGGCAGGTGGCGCTCGTAAAAGAGGAATATCGTGTTCCGATTTCAGCTGCACGTTTGCGCATTGTGGCTCTGTTTGCATGCCCTTGGTGACATATTTTGTACTCTGAGAATTTTCGTCAGTTGCGCCTAGCTGAACGGGAGCATCGGCGAAGTTTGTCCTTGGTTTCTCATGTTGCGCGCACGGTGGCAGCACGCGGTCATCATGCAACGTCATCGGCTCGCCCGCGTTGGTAACCGCATGCGCAGACTCGCTTCGCAAATCACGGAAGTCGAACGTTTGCTTGCGTTCTATGAAACCCAGTGGCGCTATCTGTCGGCTTCGCGGTGTGTCTACTTCTCCGCCGCTTAATAAATCTTGTTTCGCCTGTGACGATGCGCTGTCGAGCGGCGAGGCTTGCGTATCAATAACATCCACGTAGTGCGAAACCATCGGCAGGTCTTCTTCTAGTGCTAACTTTTCAGGTTCTTCGGATCCAATCTGCATCGTAGATGCCTCGCTATCGCCTGCCGACCTCGATAAGAGCGAGTTACTGGGCAGTGTCGTTTCGTTCGTCTGTCGTGAATCGTCAGCGCCGTGTTCGTCTTCGATCTGCGTCTCCGGTTGCTTGACGGCAGCGGATAACCGTCTGCGCATCCTTTTCGATTTCACCAACTTGCGAGCCTGTTCGTGGGGTATCTGCTTGAAGATGTCATCTTTTGCGTCGTCCAGGAATCGCCACAGCTCGTCGGCCGTCGTAATGCTTTTGTCGAGCGACGCTTTTCCAGCGATGACGTGGTCGGCGTATTTTTCGACAGCGACTACCTTCTCGCTGCTGTCTATCCTGTCAGCAGCTCCTCCCGTAGAGCGTCTAGATGGTCGAGACGCCGTGGACTGGTTCTGTGTGTCTTCCCGCTGCGTGCGACCAACGGTAGCATCTGACGGGGAACCGTACGCGCCTTGGCCTTGAATACACGCGCACGGTGGAGTATTAGCCCATCTAGGCAGAGGAAGATCTAGGGTGCTTGCACTCGACGTGTAATCGCCCCCCGCTGTCGCCGTGTTTACGGAACACTGACATTCTCTTTCTTCTTGAGTTACTCTTTCGGGTACGGCGCGGACACCCATCGGATGAGTTTTATTGTTATTGGGAATGCCATGCAACAACGAACGCATGTTTGCTTGCCGTTCCTGTAGAGTCTGCTTCGTCGACCTTATCGACTCAGTGGTTGATTCGACCAGATCAGGTTCCGCTGCTACGCTATCAGACGTGCACGTGTGCGATGTTGTCCCCACAGTATGTGGTTCCACTCCTGCACTACCAGGCGTGCGCTGACACGAGGTTGTCCCCACAGTATGTGGTTCCACTCCTGCACTACCAGGCGTGCGCTGACACGAGGTTGTCCCCACAGTATGTGGTTCCACGCCTGCACTACCTGGCGTGCACAGACACGAAGTTGTTCCCATAGTATATGGAGATACGCTCACGCTAGCAGGCATGCGCGCACGTGGGATTGTGTCGACATCACGTGTGAGCGACTCGGTTTCCGATGGTGAGTCGCCTTTGAAATGCATTTCCAGCATCAACGGTTTCCCGCTCGCATCGTCGGCGATGATACGTTTCGGCAGGTAGATAACGTTTCGTCGAATCGCTTCCCGTAATGCCACCTGCAACGTCACGTTCTGTGGAACCCGCAGCACACTGCACAGCTCGGCATCGGATAGGCTCTTCGCAATTGACACGGCCTCCGATGACGCGGATCGAATCGAAACAACCGACTCTGACGACGAGGACGGATTTACACCGCTTAGTGACGCCATCGTTGCGTTCTCGATTTGCTTTCGTTGCAATCTCGACGCAGTTGAAAGCGATTCGCTCCCAGCCAACGAGCAAATTCCTTTTTTGCAAACATCACAGTGCTTTTCGAGGCGAGGACAAAGTAAAGACGCGGACAAAGTTGGCATTTCGTAAATCGGTGCGAATACACTGATATTAGTATCGCTAACGCCACTCGAGTTCACAGACGACAGATGGCGTGACTGTGGCCTGGTTGGAGACATGATCGGCGTTCGATTACGCGTTGGTTGCACTATATTACTCGTTGCGTCGCTCGGTCCTCCTCGTGGCTTCTCAGCATTCCCTTGTGTTGTGTAACCCCTCCATTTGTTAAACCACGATGCATGGGCTATGGAATCGTGTGTAGATGACATTTTCCGGAATTGCGTCACCCTGTCGTCACTCATTCACCGCTGAATTTTCTTCAACCTATAAAATAAAAATCAACTTGTTATATAACACTCCGTGGCGGTAGCGTATTTTGTTTTAGATGATTGCCGTGCTACTGCACCGAATTGACTGTGGTTCTGTTCTCACGCCATGCTAAATTTGCTCAAACGATATTGCTCACTAGTATTCGTAAAAACATCAGTTCTTGTAGAAGGAAGCATGCAACATTGGTGCACAACGCGTGTGTTAATTTGTAAGGTAACGCGAACCTGTGCTGCCCTCTCCTGGTTACCCTCCGAATGTGATAAGTACTGTTCATTGCATATATATATATATATATGTATATATATATATATAATATATTTATTTATTTATTTATATTCATTAAATTTTACGCATTTATTTATTCCACAACACAAACTAGTTCTAGTACTAGATCTCTTACAATGTTTTCCTAGTTATTTGCAATAGCCGTTTTTGTGCCAATACATTCTGCAACACCTAAACTATATGCTAGCTCTCTCATAACAGTTTTCTAATTCACCACAACGATACCGTACTTCACTTTAATAATTTTGCAGCGCCAAAACATTACGTAACATACCATAAAAAGGGGAGCTATCTCCCCATGTTACGGTGGAAATATCAAATATGTATAATATAAGCAATTAAGTAACCCTGATGCAAATGTAACTAGAAAGAAGGCACTCGGGGAGTGCGAATCCTCCGCACACGCGATCACTACACCTGTGATATTTTGTAGGCTGAGGTTGCTACTTGTAATGGATGACGTTGACCTTGGTAAAATATCACTCAAAATGAATACTTGTCAATGATTAACAGAGTTGGTAGTTAGCAGTAGATTATGGCATTTCAATTCAGATTATATGTTTATGCTCCCCTTGATATTAATACTTCATGATTATACATGTATAATAGTAGAGATCGAAGCAAACATCACCAGTCCATACCAATTATAATGATTCAGAGCCGCCATCACTCGGACCTATGGTTTGAATTAACCCACTGATCGACTATCTGCCTGTGCTTTTTGTTTTTTGATGTTTACGTGCATGTATGTATGATATTCATTGTGGGATGTCATTTATTTATGGATGTCTTTTTGCTCCCTGGATTTGTTAATTTTAATAGAACAGAAATGCACACTCAGACATACATTTACATACTCATCAACTTGCAAAGCAGATATATTGATTCATGTTTAATGCACATTTAACTACATGTATGTATATGAACAAGGAGGAATTTTAGACCTCTAAATACATTGTACAAGCAATTAAAGCAATGGAAATGTGGGAATTGTGTACGTGTATACTTGTATGAAACCTGCAAATGTGCAATGTGCATGCTCAATGCGTAACTACGAACTGGCTTCTTCTACAGCGCAGTGACCACACTCTGCCACACACAACACGCCTGGAAATACCGCCTGGAACCCCCGCCCCCGCGTTAGCAATGGTAGGCCTACGGTCCTTCCGCTATGACCCAGCGTTGGAAATATACTTAACGACAATATACTTAATTATTATATGATAATAAAACCAAGGTTACTCAGAATCAAAATGTTTCCAGCGCTCCATAAGATGCACCTGTGGACCAAGTTGGAAGTGTCTACCTCTTACGGTAGCAAAGATATCGAGCGGACAGACAGACAGACACACACACACACACACACACACACACACACACACACACACACACACAGGCGCGCGCGCGCACGCACGCACGCGCGCACACACACACACACACACACACACACACATACAACCGAGCCAAAAACAATACCCTCAGCTCGTGCGGAGGATAATAAATAATAGAACAATATTATGCACACATGCAAATCTAAACTGCCATAATATGTGTGTTATTTCTGTAAATCGTAAAAATGTAGTCCCCTTGTCATATTTGATTTATGATCCACATGAAAACTTAGATTATGCATACCCGGAATAATTTAGTTCCATAATAACCGTTTCGTACTCACCTGGAATATACTGGCCAGATACTGCTGGTGATCATCAGAAATTCTCTTGAATTCCTATTTCTAAAACAATGATCAATAGCTTTTTGAAAGATGGACTACCCAAATCAAACAATAATGCGTTCGAAGTTACACTATTTGTGACTGCCATTGTTCACTGACGCGCCATATTATTCCTCGTGATTTCAACGAAATCAGTCATTGGCATATATCCTGAAGTGCTACGTATATTGCTCACTTCATTCTGATATATAGTTAGACTAGATTGGAAAGCTCCATTTTACTGTCACAACAAGTAAACGTTTTCACCGAGCGATGAAGCACGGTGATCGTGAAGACTGAGCTGTATATAACAACGTATTATTAATATAATACCATATAATAACATATTAAATAATGAAATAACGCATTGTTTTATTATAATATATATATATAATATAATATAATATAATATAATAATATATGTTTTATTATAATTCCTATGATAACACATGATACAATATCAATATTATGCAGCTCAATGATTGTAACGCACGTTTAGATGGCTCGCACACTTACTTTATGCATGTAAGTAATGTTTTCAGCTATTTTTGTAATTTTCCGTCTTTTAGGAAAACTGCTCTTCATTATTCTCGCGATATTATCCTAGAAGCATCCCTACTCGCGATCTGCGTTATTGCGGGCGAGCAACTATTCTGCTATAACCGCATATCACCTCATAACTAATGATTATAAGTTTTATTTAACTACGTTATTCACTAACCTACTCATAGGTAAAACGTTCGTTTCACATAATTATTATACGGCCTTGTATTTTCGCAAGTAGTGCTTAGCTTAATTACAAAAACGTATAAGCACGGTTATTTAGTATTGCTAATGCTCTTCATAATTTACTACATTGCTAACAGTCTCCATGGGCATATGTATGAACACACATGGCACTGTTTGTTTTTAATAGGAGATTCAAGAAATAGGTGGCCTCGATATTATCTACTTATTAAAATTAATGTCTTAGTAATATTATTATATTCTTTCTCTCTCTATCTATCTCTCTCTCCATCCCCTCTCTTCTCTCTCATTCTCTCATCCTCTCTTTCCAGCCTGCTCTCCCTATTTTGCATTCCCTCTCTCATTGTCACGCGGTCCCACACTCTTTTTTTCGCTTCTCTTTCGTTTCTCTTTCTCTTTCATCTTTCTCTCTCACTCTCCTTCTCTCTCTTTCTCTCTCTCACACGTAGTACACACACACACACACACACACACACACACACACACACACACACACAACACACACACACACACACCACACACACACACACACACACACACACACACACACACACACACAACACACACACACACACACATACACACACACACACACACACACACACACACACACCACACACAAACACACACACACACACACACCACACACACACACACACACACACAATTCTCTCCCTACCAGTTTATCTCTCTCTCTCTTCTCTCCTCTCTCTCTCTCTCTCTCTGACTTCTCTCTCTTTCTCTCTCTCTCACGCCCACACCACGTCCACTCTCTCGCTTGATTCCCCTTGCGCGTGCCCTCTCATATCATCTCTCTTTCTTTCTCTCTTTGCAATGTATGCGCGCACGCACAATTAATGCCCTGACCCCCCGTAGCTTATTCTTGCATCCATCTGCTGTTATAATATGGTGGCGGACATAATGTGCGTACGAACAACACTAAGACATTATAGTAGCAGGTATGGCAACCCCGTGTTCTGACGCTATAGGCCTACTGGTATATGTAAAATGGGTCGGCACTACTCCATAAACTTGTAATTACGTGAACATGCGCATCTAGCGCAGGCTACTCGAGGGTGCACACAACAGTAGCCTTCCGCGAATTGTTCACCGTTACGCTACTTCGTCTCTGAAAAAGGTCTCTTTCTATTTTTGTGGTGATATTCGGCGCCAGATTGCAACAATCTGCATTGTACACGTACGGTAGATGTCTTATATAGACGCCTAGAAAGCATTCAAAGATTGGTCTTGTCGAGAAATTATGTCATTCTGCCAAGTGAAGTAGCCGGAGTGACAGTGTGTGTGAAACGGGATCCGACAACTTGCTGGAAATTTGCATCATGTGGTTGGCACACGTTTTGAGTGAAGTCTGGACCTTGAAACTGTAACCATTTAGCATAAATAAAGTGTATGGTGTATGCGCTAAGACTATCAATTTATTTTTAATTAATTTTGGTGACATGCTTATTCAAGCCTGCATATACTATAGACGCCCTAATTTACTGTTGCAAAAATGTCTAGGGGATAATCTCCTTTTTATCTCTCTCCGTTGACCTTTGACATTGAGTCTTTAACCTGACACTGTGTTTGAATTTTGACCCGGTTGCCCATGGGGCGACAAGCGACGTAACAGAAGGGATGTCACGTGACGTCTTACGACGTACATATTACGTGTGTAGATTATATCTGTCTATAGAAAGTATGATTTTGAAGTAGATATGATATGATATGAATTAGATGTAAGTATGATATATGATAGTATGATAGTATGATATATGATAGTATGATAAGTAAGTATGATATGAATTAGATGTAATTAATTAGATGTAAACACTATGACTAAGGTTTTAAGGTATGTATGATGTGTGATAGCGTTGTTCGACCTGGAAACTGGCATGCGTGTTATGCTGAGAATGCAACGTTCGTGATGTTTTTCTAGTGAAATTGCTGCTTCTCTCTGCTGCCGTGGGGTGGGGGCTGGGATGCTGGGATGCTGGGATGTCGCAATGCTGGGATGCTGGGATGCTGGGATGTCGCAATGCTGGGATGCTGGGATGCTAGGATGCTGGGATGTGAGGTTAATGTGGAATGCTGGGAGTGCTGGGAGTCGAATGGGGCTGGAAGGCTAGATGCTGGAGATGTTGGCTGGGATGCTGGGAGTGGGCGAATGCTGGGATGCTTGGAGTGGCATGCTGCGGATGACTGGGATGCCTGATGCTGGGATGTCGCGATGCTGGATGCTGGGATGGTGCTGGGAGCTGGGATGCTGGGGATGCTGGGATGTCTGGATGTGTGGTGCTGGGATGCTGGATGCTGGATGCTGGGATGCTGGGATGTTGAGATGCTGGGATGCTGGAATGCTGGGATGTTGGTATGCTGGGATGCTGGGGTGTTGGGATGCTGGAATGCTGGGATGCTGGGATGCTGGGATGTTGGGATGTTGGAATGTTGGATGGTTGGGATGCTGGGAATGTGTGGGGAATGCTGGGATGTTGGGATGCTAGGATGCTGGCATGTTTGGATGTTGGGATGCTGGGATGCTGCGGTATTGGGATGTGATGCTGCTGCGATGATACGATGTTGCGATTTTGTAGTTATGTGAAGGTAGGATGTCGCGATGATAAAATGCTGGAATGCTGGGATGTTGGGATGTTGGGATGTTGGGGTGCTGAGATGCTGGGATGTTTGGATATTGGGATGCTAGGATGCTGGGATGCTGGAATGTAGGGATGCTGGGAGGCAGGGATGCTGGGATGTTGGGATGCTAGGATGCTGGGATGCTGGGATGCTGGGATGTTGCGTTGTTGGGATGTTGGGATGCTGGGATGTTGGATGCTGGATGTTAGGATGCTGGGATGTTGGGATGCTGGGATGTTGCGTTGTTGGGACGTTGAGATGCTGGGATATAGAGGTGCTGAGATACTGCGATGCTGCAATTTTGTGATTATGGGAAGCCAGAATGCCGCGATGATGAGATGCTGGGATGTTGGGATGCTGGGATGCTGGGATGCTAGGATGTTAGTATGCTGGGGATGCGGGGGGCGCTGAGATATTGAGATGCTGATGGATTGGGAGTGGGTGGCGGGCGATGTCTGGGGGGGCGCGGGTATCGCGGTGGAGGGGGTGCTGGGATGCGGAGGCGCTGAGATATTGAGATGTTGGGATGTTGGGATGTTGGGATGTTGGGATGTTGGGATGCTGGGATGGTGGGGGTGCTGAGATTCCGGGGATGTTGGGGATGTTGGGATGTTGGGTTGCTGAGATGATGAGATGCTGGGATTTTGTGATGCTGGGATGTGATGCTGCTGCGATGCTACGATGTTGCGATTTTGTAGTTATGTGAAGCTAGGATGTCGCGATGATGAGATGCTGGAATACTGGGATGTTGGGGTGCTGTGATGCTGTGTTGCTGGGATTCTGTGATACTGTGATGTAACGCTGTGATACAGTGATAAGCGCTATACGCATGTACGCACTGTATGCGAGCGATGTAAATTCTAAGAGCAATATTATTTTATTCACTTTAATTTGTCTGTAAATGCTACACCGCGCATGTCCTTTTCACTTCCCATTTGATGAGCCTGACTATGGAAGATTCATAAAACTTCTTAAATAAAGTACGTAGAGCAACTTAGCGTTTATATTTTTAAACGAATTTTAAACATAATATGGTGAAAAAACACTTGCTTACATGTGGTTTTTATTTGGTAACGCTATCAAAGAATATCGAATTCGGACGAAGCCAAAGCCGAACATTCCCTAAATGTTAATTGTGCTTGTTGCATCATAGAAAACCATGGTAAGTTCGCGCTGAAGTATGAATCTACGTTCAGTTTTTAAAATAAAAAATTATATGTTGATAATAGTATAATATGTTTAATAATGTTACATTATTCTTATCTTATCACGGATCATCTTATCTTCTGACGGTCATACATCTGCATGTACTGTTAGATAACAGTATTAAATCGTTGCGCAATATTATCTTACAATGTACTCATGCACTTGCATTTTTGCGATATAAACCGATCAGAAGTATATGCAGTAGATCTCTCTCTCTCCCTCTCCCCCTCCTTCTCCCTCTCCCCGCTCTCGCTCTCCCTCTCTCTCGCCATCTCCCCTCTCCCTCTCCCTCTTCATCTCCCTCTCCACCTCTCTCTCTCTAATTAATTCATGTTTTGTTGCAAAAGATATGTATATATATAACGATATTTCTGTGGTCGTCACGATATTCCGTGGTCGTGATTTCCGTGGTCGTCACATATACGATGTCAATAAGGATATGCCATGTGAAGCAGCTAGTAGTCAATAATCATAGTGGTGAAATAATGTAGCATTGCACTATACTGCATGTACGCACGTACCGACGCGCATGCCATTTGGGGGTGTCAAGTGTTCAAGTTCAAGCCGGTACGGGAGATATCATTTGCATAAAATATTCTAGATACCTATAGACACATGTCTTAGCTATACTGATTACTCTCTGCTAATATTGAGTTTATTGACGCACGATTAGTCAAGATATTAGCAAATATATGCGTACCGTATTACCGTAATCTCCCGTACCGGCTTGAATATAGACACCCCATGCCATCATCCCCCATGCCATGCCATGACCCATGTATCATGCGTCACATGGTGTATTTCACTATGCGCTCGCGCGATTTCGCAACACCGCGCCAGCGTGAGCAGCGTGACGCATGCGCATGCGGCGCCGGACTGCGTCATCGTCGTAGAGCTGGCGATGGCAACGTGTACGTGTTTGTTGATGCGCAGTTGTCGCGCCACGGCGTGCCTGTGTTATCGCCGTTCAGCTATATAATATAATCAGCGCCGTCGGACGTCTAGTGTTATTCGCGCCCGTGATCGAACGCGTTAAGTTGGGAGCGCGGGAACAGCGTGAGAGCGAGAGCGAGAGAGAGAGACCAAGAGAAAGAGAAAGACAGAAAGAGAGAGCCAAAGAGAGAGAGACAGACCGAGAAGGAGAAAGAAAGAGAAACATACAGAGAGAGAGAGA
>NW_014577253.1:227591-232480 GCF_000485595.1 Priapulus caudatus
TTCACGAAGTTGTGTAGTTAGCAATCGTCCTTTGCTTGTTATTAGATGTGTTAAGTTGGAAAACGCTGTTATGTGTTTTAAATATGTTGAATTGAATATATATATATATATATATATATATATTATATATATATATATATATATATATATATTATATATATATATATATATATATTATATATATATATATATATTATATATATATCTAATTTATTTATTAGCACTCAGCGGCGCACGACGATCGAAAGCATGGCTGTGAAAGACAAGAATGACTAAGCATAGATACTACCCCAAGGTTACGTACTACTTGGGGTAGTAACTATGGACTAAGCAAACCCGCGTGACTGACTGCACTCGTCAACAAACATACCTGTTTGTTGCTAATTGTTGCGAGAGTTTATCGTGGCATTGTGGAAAGCCAATCCCCTGTTTAGGCCGGGAGTTTAGGGGGGGTTTTGGCTCATTTCGTTTCTTTTCCTTTTCGTAATCTCTGAGTTCTCTCGAGCTCAATTTACTATAAAAGTTCGATGGCGACACCTGTGGAACGGTCTGTGGAACGCTGTCGGTGGGGGTGGGGGTGGGGGCTCGTCTTCATCCTGATAGCTACGCAATCGCTGTCGCTTTGTGGCGCGCAAGTAGGCGGGCTCAGCTCCACGCCTAGCCAGGCATGCATGTGGTGTTGAATCACGGTTTGCCTGCACGATGACTTGCCTGGAGAAATCGATATAAGCAGTGGCTGGCGTGCAGGTGCGATGATTCACTGGCATCGTGTAACCACGGAAGCCTTGCATGAGCCTATAGGACGGAGATTCCTACTATGATGACTATTATGATACTAGCATGACTAGCATGCGACTAGACTGATGACTAGCATGACTAGCATTCGACTATGATACTAGCATCCTACTATGATGCTATTATACTATGTACTACTAGACCGATAGTGCCGAACTGCTCGTTGTACAAAGGATTGACGGGAGTGGAAGCTACCGGATTTATAACATTTTAAATTTAACTGAACACCGTAGTGCATTTCCATGCATTCTGTTGATTTTTGTATTAAAAAAAAGTAAATGTAAAATGTAAAAATGTAAAAAAACTCTTTCAACTCGGGTCTGCCGAGATTATGTACTTCGTTCGGAGTAGGCATGCAATCACTCGAGTGCAAACTGGAACTTATACCTGTTCGACTCTCAAGTGGTAGTAATGGCGGTGCCGTTATCAGGGGAAAATAGGACCGTATTTTTTACGAGAAACATATTCGATAAAGATAATCGATCAGAGCTACGTCAAAGTTTAGTTAAAAAAAGAAAGAAAAATGATAATCTACAAAAGCAACGTTTAATCTAGTAGGCCATGGCAGTATATCATTCACATCTTTAGGAAAATATCTGTTAGCAAGATTTGGTAACTTTGCGTGAGAAGATCCTCTATAAATTGTGTCTCGTTTCGTCTCTCGTTTCGTAGAAGCTATGACATTGATGACCACGGGTCATTTTATGAAGAGGAAGACCGTTCACATCGGATGCCTTGGCAGCCGTGCTTACAACGCTCATGCGAGGACTGGGTAATTTTTCTATTCCAGAAAGGATAAAACTTGGAGCCCGTTTTCAGAAACATACTAAATACTTGCGGCATAATAATTCAAACATGTCATAACTTTTAAAAACAAATGTTGACCAACAGTAATGACAATTTTATCCTTGATAGTCATGAATATTCATGATGTTTCTGACAACGTGCCCCAGAATTCGTTGTGCTGTAACTAATTAAGTGACACGTTATTTTCCAGCGAATTGATGTTCACATCTTATTGAATAGTATTGTGTTGAAATGAGTTGAGTATGAATCGTATTTGAAATAGAATTGAGTTTAAAAACAACGTTCCACGTTTCCAATCACGTCGCGTCATTGGCCACATGAACCTGGGCCATATCCAAGAATTCAATTAAGCAAATAAACCCAAAATTTGTAGTATGTAAGTATTACGCAATGTTGACCATGACAATTTGAGTATATCAACTATTAGTTTATTATTTGACATAGCGCAGTTGCCTGTAACACCATCTTCCTCGGCATTTTGCCACGTTTGAGAGATCTTGAGATAGTATGAAACATGTTGACAGTAAAGGCCGTGACTACACGATGCGTAAACGGGCGTAGTTTTTGAACCCTAACATGTACACGGTGAAGTTTGTTAGAGACTGTATTTTACCATGATTCTCTAGTTATAGTTAGTATGTTTGCATTAGAGTCCAGCAAAAACAGCCAGCATGGCCGACCATTATTATTTATCACAAATAATTTTCGACTGCGTTTAATGCCTACAATGTTCATACAAATTATGAAATCGAAAATCTAACCTCGCCATCGCAGCTTAACGTGACACTATTTAATATGCTTCAATTTAGTCAAACTAGCCAGGTTAAGTTAAAGGGTAAGTAAACAAGCCAGCAGGCTATTAATCCCAAAGTATAACTAGAAAGGGCAGTTGTCGCCAACTACATGCATCCCCCGTGATCTAGTATGAATGAAATATCTCTGTAAGGACGTATGAAATATGATCAAGGTTAAGGTCAAGGTCAAATAAAAGCCGCAGTGACATGGTTTAGGTACGCGACACACCTTCTCCCCAAGATGTGTAAGTATACCAAGTTTGGTAGCGCTAGGTCAATTAGGGGCCGAGTTATAGAGTGGAAGGGAAATATGATCAAGGTCAAGGTAAAAGTCAAATAAAGGTCGCAATGACCTGGTTTTGGTACGCTGCGCACCTTCTCCCCAAGATGTGTAAGTAAACCATGTTTGGTCACGCTAGGTCAATTAGGGGTCGAGTTATAGAGCGGAAGGGAAAGTGTCTGCGGAGGAGGCGGCGGCGGCAACTGGACAGACGTAAAACCATAGTATCCCCGCCGACTTCGTCGCGGGGGATACAATTAAAGCCACGTCTAGGGTAGTCTGAATCCAATGTTTTACGTACCTGCATAGGTAGGAGAAAAGGGCAAATTTAAGTGTAATGGAAATTCGCTAAATAGTGCTCCAATGAATGATCTTAATTAATCCTGGTTCTTAAGCAAATGTTTTTTTACTTGATTCATACATACGATTATCAGATTCTCATTGCGGTGTGGGTGTAGCTATAGTGCATACAGTAACCTCGCTTTCGTTGCAGGACTTCAACAACAACACCAACAACAACAATGGTGGTGACAACAACAACAACACCAACAACAACAATGGTAGTGACAACAATAACAACACCTACAACAACAACCCTCTCTTTGCCTTATCTGAGGCGCAGTTACAATACATGGAAGATGTGCTATCTAGTGAGGAAGGAAGACAGCTGCTAGAGGACAGTGCCAGCCTACCCGAAGTCCCAGACGCACTGATACCAAGTACTGCTGATAAGACTGCTTGCTACAGTGTTATGCCACAGTGGTGTTACTGCTCAGACGACGATCTCGACATGGTAACAGAAGTTATTGCTGAACAGCAAAACTGCGCTGATATGTGTTTGAATCATTCGAAGTGCGCGACACACAACAATGGGGAGGAAGTATTAAAGAAAGTGGCAATCGAGCAGGAGCACGTGATCGCTACTAATATGGTCCTGGGTGTGATGGCGGACCACGGTAATTACTGCTTACGTGGAAGACGCCACGATAAACAACGCGCATCCTCAATAAAGTACGCAGACATGGCACCAGATAGAGCAGGAGCTTATGGTCGCAGATGCCCGTATGATGTGTATTCGAATTACGGCTGCCAGTCTAAGACTGGTATGGTGTCACAGCGCACGTTTCTGAACAAGCGGGGAACAGCGTGTGCTGGCGTCGGCGCTACGGAAAGAAAACGCCAATCCAAGAAACAAAAGCGACAGATAACGTCAAAATGTTTTGAAAAAGAAGTTAAGACGGTTGGTAAATTTTGCCGGAGGCGCAAATGGTCCAAATGCAAGCCACGGTGGCACGACCACAAATACAGATCAGACTGTAAAGCAAAAAGGACGAACAACGTGCTCTTTTCTAAAACGTATAATACGCCGCACGATTTACTAACACAAGGTACAGAATCAGCGACCTGCACATCGTTGCCTCTTCGCTTCGGAAAATCGCACGATGCTAAGACAGCAGTCGATATCTTTCGTGATAAAAAGCCTACAACAAACATAGATTACTCGCCTAAAAAAATGGTTACAAGGGGCAAGCGTGTGCCAGTCGATTTGCTTCTGAAGGGCAAAGGCTTTGATAGATTTGGCTTTCAGGACACCGTTTCCGATGTCTTTAGACAGATGAGTCAGCGTAGAGATAAAACTCCGATGTGTGAAATCGAACAGGAGGCTCCTAACACCCAAGTTTACAAGTCGAAGGATAGCGAAGTGAGCCACGTCGAGGTGCACAATTTGGCGAAGAACTGTAGGGGAGATGGAGAGTGTTTTTCCTCAACTGTCATGTATTATGAAGGTGAAAACGTGCGCGCAACCGGTCCCCGCCTCGTTACAAGCAAAGGAGAGCGTTCTCGGCCCTATGCCAGACACAGTTCCCGCATTCAAGCGATGAAGCGGAAGACTATTTGTACGTGTTGTGTGTAATCGTTAGTCGCGAGTGTCCTATGCTGGTGTATCATGATTGTATATCGTGCTACAGCAAGCTGTGAAACCGGCGTGGTTGCATGTGGTGTACCATGTGTTATAACCTTACTTTCAACCGTGTAATAGGGAATGCGTAACCGTTCATCACGTTTCACGAAGTTGTGTAGTTAGCAATCGTCCTTTGCTTGTTATTAGATGTGTTAAGTTGGAAAACGCTGTTATGTGTTTTAAATATGTTGAATTGAGTATATATATATATATATATATATATATACGTGCGTGCGTGCGTGCGTGCGTG
>NW_014577253.1:232827-235056 GCF_000485595.1 Priapulus caudatus
ATATATTAGTGTAAGCGTGCAACAGTGGAGCCGCAAGAGCAATGGTGCCGGCAGCGTATATGGTTGCACGTAGGATTTGGACCGAAACTGTCGGCAATAATAATAGGTGAAAGAGCGTATAGAAACATTAAGAATTTGGTAGTAAATAGATTTCGTATTTAGTTAGCATTATATTTTATTGAAACGCTTCAAGTGCCTGTGGCTAAATCCCAGGATACAGACACAAAATGCTGAAGCGTGCTAAGTTGGCACGGGTTGACTGCGCATGCTCAGTTTAGCTTGTTACGACAGTCAGTCACTGATCTCTACTATACTAACTTAGTATAGTATACTATGTTACTATGTTAGTATAGTAGAGATCAGTGCACTCAGTAGACAGCTACTGTACTTGTATGTGACCTAAATAAAGCTATGCCCATGCGTATTGCGAAATACCACGCGGGTCTGGCCTGGCACCCATTGCGTACACACACACAGTTTAGCGCGGTCTAAGCGGCCTGACACGCTTCTAAGCGGCCTGGTCCACCTCCATTTGCGGGACCAAATTAGTCCGGACTAGAGTGTATATATAGCGCGGGATAGCATGTAAACGCTGCAAAAATTTGGCGCGGGCCTGGGCCGGACTAGTTTTACGTGATATCAAATTTTTAGTCTGTAGGCTACGGGGTATAAGACGATTCCAGCGTATATCGGCATACGTATTTTCTTAGCATTTCTTACTTATTTCCTATGAATAGTGATGATATTTCAACGTGATTTAATACCAAATGAGATCAATACATGTAATGCATTGTGTAGCTAAGTAGAGATAGCATAGCTATAACAAACAATGTATCACACAATGTTCACTCAGTACCCGCAAAAGATTCATTTATTCAGAAAAAAACGCATAGTCACGCATCTGTCGTTCATCTGTCGTTCATCTGTCGTTCATCTGTCGTTCATCTGTCGTTCATCTGTCGTTCATCTGTCAGTCAAACATCTACCCGACATTATCAATAAAAGAGATTCCCATGACATTATCGCGATACGGTTAAAAGGTTTTTTGATGTCACGGGTGGGAAAAGCTAGCGTAGACCGTGAACGATAGATATTATGGTGCTGCTGCCGCGGGCGGGTTCGCGGTAGTCTCTTTGAGCCACTCGAACCCGAGTATCTGGTTAACGGGCGCACGCTTGGTGACGTCAACCTCGAGCATGCGCCGTAGCGAGGCGATGCATTGTGCGTCCAGTTTGGACATCATCTTCGAGGGAATCGTCAGCTTGTTGCTGAGCTGCGTCTCAAGCATCTTGCGAATGTTCGAGTCGTCGTACGGCATCGAGCCACACACCATGATGAAAAGCACGCAGCCGAGACTCCACACATCGTACATCTTTGGGTTGTACGGAATGCCCTGTAGAGTATGCACCGCATCACATTACAGACAGCCCTGACGACCACCTCTAGAGAGCAGCCAGCTCCCTATAAAGGCCATGTTTAACGTTTCCTTTAAGAGTCACGTTAACAATAACACCACTTTTTTGAACGGTACCCGTCCATAGAAGCCACCTTTGGCGCTTTCCTTGAGTTGCCGGTGATTCGCCGGCGTTGCTTAGCAGCGAGAGGCGGGAGTATACACAGTAAATAGCATGGGCCCGTCTAACTACTTCAGATCATATATATATTATATATATATATATAGATCCAGGGGTTATCTTGTTCTGTAGTCGAACTACAAGGAATGAAATGGGCGGTTCTTGTGTTTTATCAGAGGGTCAGTGGGTCAATCGAAACATTTGTGGTTATAGCGCGCCGAATATAAACAAAATAATATTGTCACCCCGTAATTTATGTGTGTCTAATCGCCACTTCGGTTGACAACTAATAAATGGATATTTTTTAAGTTAGCGTGTGATGGGCGGACGTGCGGATGGACGGGCGGTGTCACACGAAGCAATGCGATAATCTGAGCGGTTGAGAACTTTGCAGAAGAACTGTAGAATCCTTCGCAGCCCTTCTTGTGCAATGATTACTTTTTAGCTGAGCTGACGAAGTCAGATGCAGCTTGTAGAATCGCATGATTGGCCGTGCGTCCGTCCGTGCGTCCGTCAACAGTTGGGCACAAATCTTAACCACTCGACGTACGGTCTAAATATTCGTTACCTCGGGGGGGGGGGGATTGCGAAAAGGACTCGGGATGCCGAATATGGGGGTCAAGGGTCAAATGTCAAGGTGTGGCAATAAAGGGGG
>NW_014577253.1:237421-239972 GCF_000485595.1 Priapulus caudatus
TATATATATATATTATTATATATATATATATATATATATATATATATATATATATATATATGGTGTATCGACTCACCTGTAGTATCTCTGGGGCGGCGTAGGCTGCACTACCGCAATACGTTTTACTCAGCACACGCTTGTTCGTTTCTTCATCCACTGCAATGTTGCAACGCGACACCGTAAGAAACTCATAGAGTATATATTATATATATATATATATCCAGAGCCGTAGCCTCTGGGGGGCAAGCGGGCAGCTGCCCCTCTAAATTTTGGAGCAAAATAAAAAATAAGCTTGGCTAATAATTATAATCGTAAATAACCCTGACGTGATTTGTTGGTCACTTATCCGTGAAAGCCTTGTCTCAGACCCACGGCTACCACACTACCGACGTCGATCAAGAGCTGCGCCCGTCGCTCATCATTACTTACACGGCTGAGTTATGAGATTTTGCCCCCCCCCCTAAAAATTTGCTTAGCCTACGGCCCTATAATATATTATTTAATATACAAACTATATATAACTTACAAACTTACAGACTATTCATACAGTCAAAAATTTGTCGGTTATCTACTTGCCTGTTATGCCTTATATATTTGTATTACCTGTTACAGGTAATATACTGGCGCACAGATTATATGTGTAGATATCAAATATATAAATAAATAAATAAATAAAAAAATAAAAAATAAATGAATAAATAAATAAATGCACTATATGCGGGCTGCAAAAACCGTACCACAGAAGCGCGCGAAGCCGAAATCTGTCAACTTCACCCTCCATCGCTTGTCCAAGAGTACGTTCTCGCATTTTAGGTCTCTGTGGACGATGTTCTTGTCATGGCAGTACTTTATAGCGGAGACCAGCTCCCTAAACATCCTTTTTGCCGTCGGTTGTTCTACTGCTCCTCGATTCTTTGAGGTAAAGTTTAAAATAGCCCATTATCAAGATAAAATTACTCTGCTTTCTGTCTCAGATCAGATATTTATCACACGTATCGTATATATATATATATAATTATATAAATTATAGATTTATTGCTCCATTACCCTTCATGCAGTTTTTAACAATCATGGAGAAAATACGTGATGCATATATATATATATTCATTCGATGTATTTTACGTACAACACCTACCATAGGAAAATCTTGCTCCACCTATACTATACCATCGGTGCTAAACATCGTCTTTCTAGACGAGGTGAAAGTTACCTAACCTAATGACACCTTACCGGAACCATATTTCAAAACTCGATGTTAATCGCTATCCATTACCAAAATAGTTAAGTGATGTCGCCTGAGTTCTAAATAATAATTCATTAGAACTACGCTGCGTAGTGTCTGCTGAGGTTTTCTGTTCAATTTAATGCCCTCCTAAATTGCATATTTTTTTATTTTTAATCGACACCCGGTAATTGGTAATCTGTTTAACGATATAGATTTCTCGTTGTTCAATGGAAAAGATGAACGGAGGCTTCCATATTGAAGTGTTTCTGATCCCAGTCATCAGATGGGCGGGCTCACGAAGGTTTGTTCACATATTGTGCTTTAGTGATCTTTATGCCGTTGTGTTGTGTGATGATAGTAATGGAGTGCATACATTCACTGCGGACGCACGTACCAAATATTACGAACCTTGATGTAGTCTAGTAGGTCACCGTTTTCTGCCCGCTCCATGAATATATACGTATTATCGCCAACCTCTTTAATACTATAAACTTTCACGATATTGTCATGCTCCAAAAGCTGTAGAATCTGGAAAAAGAAGCTTATACTTATATTCATTGCGGACGCGCTGTTTACATCGACTTGTCAATGACATTAAAATAAAATAATGACCGAACTAGAATATGATTAGTAATAACGATCACCTGCAGTTCTCGCGGAAGAAACTTTGCCAAGAAGTCCGGCGGAGCTTTACTGCGGCAGATAACTTTTGCAGCCATCCTTATTCGTTTTGCACCGTTGATGTAGTCACATGCTCTGCAATGCATGTATCTCGTATAATTTCCACTAGGACTTTACACACATCCATTTATAGTATACTTATATACGTATGTGTATACGTGCGTGCGCGCGTGTATAAAAGCTTATCTATAGGTTAAACACAGTTTTAAGCTGATTATTTTTATCATATGAAAACCTGAAAGTTAACATACGAACAATTTATATATCTAAAGTGCCTTAGTAACAATGACGAAAACAAAATACGTAAATATATAAATATAATATATCAAAACGAATTATTCAATTTTTTAACAAATTCTTTTTTAAAACCAATTATTTGTTTTATTCACTCTTGATAACACACATATTACCGGGAAAATATATTGGAATTTTATGTATGAACGATTTCTGGATCCACGGCGATATAACAAGTAGGTAGAACAATAACATGTAAAAGGGGAAAGACAAGAGGGAAAAGAAGCGAGGGACAGTGAGAGAGAGAGAGAGAGAGAGAGAGAGAGAGAGAGAGAGTAGAGAGAGAGAAGAAGAGAGAGAGAGAGAGAGAGAGAGAGAGAGAGAGAGAGAGAGAGAGAGAGAGAGAGAGAG
>NW_014577253.1:242500-259620 GCF_000485595.1 Priapulus caudatus
GGCACGAGACCTGCAGCAGACGAAGAGCAGCAGATGGATAGATAGATCTCAATGAATAGATGCGATACGAATAGATAGCGTAGATATACTATATATATATGATAGATAGATAGATAGATAGATAGATAGATAGATCGTGATAGAGGGAATAGAGAGAGAGAGAGAGAAAAAAGAGAGAACGAGATGGCAAGAGCGCGAAACCAGTTTCAACACAGGGAGTTTTTCATAACTTACTTTACTTTAGCGTATGAACCGGATCCAAGTTCAGATCCTATATGGAATCCTTGTACTCCTAATGCTTCTTTCTCTGCATCGGTCACAATATCTCGCTTTATGGCTTTCATCAAAGACATTGCAGTCCCCCTTTTTTTCTTTGTTTCACCTTCAGTGTGCGAAATTGTGGTTTCTGCTTTCTTTGAGCAGAGCGTGAGCAGGTTAGTCCATGGATTAACTCGACTGTCCCCAGTATTATCGTCTATTTTATTTTTGTGCTGTAATGGAATGCTCATCTGGTCGGTTAACGGCGAAAGGGCGCCGTCTCACAGAAGAGATTTTTTCATGAATCTTGTTATATGTTATGAACGCACAAAAGAATAGCAGATATCAGACTTATCGATGACACACACTGATGTCGTTAAGAAGCTGACGTCACACATGCAAGGTTTTAACCATTCGTTAAGTATCTGTGTCGTTGTTATTGTATAACCGCCATTTGGTAAATGGCTACCGATGGCTTCACGGCGGTTGCCATGATGTTGCCATGGTGCCTATCATGGAATCGTGACGATTTCTCATTATTGAATTTCTATCATTGTTCGCCAGAAAAAGAACAATAAACAAACGCGCTTCAGATGACAGGAAATAACCAGCAGTGCATTCAAGAAACTACAGGAATAAAAATACGGCGTACTATTGTGAATGCCAATCAGTATGCACCGCGCCTACCAATCGATTACACCAGCTAATAACAAGCTTCTAAAGCAAAAATGGGATAAAACGCGGTTTGACGCGCACCGAACTAAAGTCAGCACAGCAAAGCCTGTCATTGATAACCGTCCACCAAAGACTTACATGCATCTCCATTTAAAGGTACCGTTACTAGATTAATTAGAAATTTTCTTCCTTCCTTCGTTTCTTCCTTCATTCATTCTTCTCTATTCTATTCTATTCTATTCTATAGTAAAACATTAACGCTTGTGTACCTACGTTAGCTTGATTAAATCTGACCATGCAGTTGGTGGTAAAAGGTTGTTGAGGCTAGTACGTTTACGGCAAATTAACCAAGTTAGTTTCTAATCTCGTAAAATTCGGGTTGTCCTTTATAACAGTATTCAACTAGTTATGTACGCCTGGTGAATTAAAATATAGCCTAGGCAGATCGTACGTTATCGTATATTATAAGGCTATACTATTTTGTATATAACGTGCGTCTGTGTAACATTTTTAATGTATTTGTTATCTTGTAAAATTATGTTTTTATAATTATTATAAATATATCTTTGTAATCTTTATCCAGCAATTAATATATGCTGGAGAATAAAGTATAAAGATCAAAGATTTTCGCAAAACACAGTTGAATTAACGACACGCAGTAAACACAGACTCCAACGCAGTTAACGGTAGAACACGAGTCGCTTTATCGCACCGAAAGAATAGTGTTTACATAATTAAAATATAGTATTAATTTCATTTCATTATATTAATATATGTGCATATTTGTCTTGATATCATCTGGTTGATGTAGCTGAAAAAACTGCAGATGGAAGAGGAACGACTAGCAATCGTGGAGCGTGATAATAACATCTTGCTTGAGAAAATGTCTTACATCATGCGCACTAGAGGACGCGTGGATAACAATAATGCCTATGGAGTAAGTCAAATAAATTCTGTTCCTCGCATCTTTTTGTATACTAATAATACAATTAATACGCGCACACGCACGCACGCGCACACACACGCACGCACGCACGCACGCACGCACGCACGCACGCACACAACACACACACACACACACACAACACACGACATCACACGTATTATGGTATGTTATAGTATATTATGTATAGGGGGTTCATTGCTAAAACACATGTGTAGTCTCATTAGACACTGTAGCACACCTCATGCGCATTAGCAAATAATGCAACTATATTATTCATTTATTTTAATTTGCGCGGACATATATTTAAGACCAATTAAATGCGTGTGTATTTGAGCTTAGTAGCTTATAGATCAATTCGTATGAAATGAGAAAGGTTTATCTAACCGTGCTCTCGTATTACCGCGTGAATCCAGGAGAAGAGTTTGAACAAGACGAAACGACAGAGGGAGCTACTGCGGATAACACACGAGAACCAGGCTATATGGAAGCGCATAACGACGAAAGAACCGCATTACAATCACATGCAATGGGATGATCAGTGGAAAGTACGCTAATATTGCCATCTAATTTATCACGTGTTGTTTATTGTAGGTGTCGAGCTCAAGAATAAAAGTCGATTATGCATTGAAATGTAAATGCAGTACGAATTATGCAAAAATTGGCAAACTGTCATAAAGCGGAGAAAAGGTCAATTGACAATATTGCAACGATGCAGTGTTTTACTCCGAATATGTATATTTTCAGGTGAACCTGAGTTACATGTCTAACATATCCAAGTACCCCCTGCTGCCATTACACTTCAAGACCCATTCAGTTAAGTCCGGACAGAAGGAAGACGGTACATCTAATGCCAACAAACTTCCTGATGTACACATAACCAACTAGGCGCAACGTGTGCTATTATGTACACATATACCCCACACTTAGACTTATAACGTAATTAACTAAACCGACTTGATCATGAGGTGTAAATAATAAAAGTGTGTTCTGTGGGAAAATGATCCGTAATTTCATTACTTTACATATTTAATAGGAAATTAGAATATAATAATGACATATAAAACATCATAACGATGACAAACATGAGTGTGATAGGTTATAATGTAACATGCTTCCGTAAAACTCTCTCTCTCTCTCTCTCTCTCTCTCTCTCTCTCTCTCTCTCTATATATATATATATATATGTATATATATAAAATGATATATATATATTCATATTATTTGATATCTGTAATACAAAATAAATGCTTTCTATACCACATCACCATCTTGTATTTACAAACGATACGCATGCGTTTTGCTTGCATTTATTCATGGTCAAATTTCGATACGGTTCGTGAAATTGCAATTACAGTACTTGTAATTATTAGGGTATATGAAACGTTTTGCAGTGAACATAAATAAACATAAAAAGGTTATCCGAGCCAATCAAGAAGCGGATACTTCAGCCCTTAATTCCCCAGTACGTGGCGCAAAGTTGTCGTGGTATAAATATTACTTCAAAAGACAAAAGCCACCGGAATGCAAACGCATTCTATGGGAAAATCTGTATTATAGTGCTCCAACTCCAAATATATACTGGTACGTAGAAAAAACACAGATCAAACGTGTTCCGTGGCCAGTTAGTAACCAGTTACGGCTTATAAACATCGCACTTGCTGATCAGTAGATGCGCTCCATGATTGCGTATTGTCTATCGATTGCTATGATGAGCTCTATGGTTAATGCGGCCGCCTCTATTTTAATCTATATTATAGTATAAGCAAGCGGTGTTTGGGTATTCAAAACACAGTGGTATCGTGCCATGACTAACCATCCATCACCCCAACTCTGTGCCCACGAAAGGTTACAATAAGGCGGTGAAATAAAATGAAAAGTACTCACAGTACACCGAAATTTATTTATAGTTTATGTACAAAATTTATTCTGTAACAAAACACTCAATATTTACAAATTATGGCCTTTTACGTTACACGTTTGCGTTCCACATGATTCGCAGCAGAACCTTAACGGCAGCTGCATGATAACAGTGTTTTCTAATTAACCACTCATGCTAACCGCACGATCAAGATGCTAAGTGAGAATTAACTACACTGATAATGAATCACTAATCGATATAGGTACATATACCTATATAAAATAGGCCTACATACATACATACATTTACTTAATGAGAGTTCGATAATTACTACAGAGGAATGAAGCTACCTACTGCCATGTGATCACTCGTGAAGCAAAATAAGATGCGTTTCGATGGATTGTTCAGGAAAAAATCTGGACAAGACCAATTGCGGTTAATTTCATATTCGATCATGTCACTACACGATGAGGATCACCTTGCCCATCCCCACTCCCCACAGGAGCTGCCCAGTAACCTTTAATCTTTAGTCTTACAATAGTTGCTTTACTCAGCACACTTCTCTCAAATCATATCCTAACCACTAGATTACAGCTTATTGGTTCGCTTGCACGTTTACCGCTAAATGAGTTTCCAATTTTAGCCCAGCATCTTACGCAGCAGATTACGGAACAGAATACCAACGCAGCCATAATAAAACACGTTGGTATCATAAAACTTGTCAATCGTATAATAAAATGATTCCCTGACTAAATGTTTCAACCCAGGAGTCAGCCCCTAGTGTGAAGCTTTGAAATATCTCACTTTAAGGACACACCCATATAAATCAATTGACACTAAGCATGTACCAGTAAGTAGTCTGCTATCCTAGTCACGACGTTCCTGCAAGCAGACACACAACAAATGCTGCCGTAGTAACTGCTTAGTAACGATTGCATACGTGATAGCTGTTTCGATTTTTGACCCCACACGCTTTAGCTGAACTCGCCTTGGACATATACATCCTGGAGCATTATGTATACCTTCTACGAAGACAGCAAAGTTAATGCACTAGTACAAAGGAATTGCTGCTAATGGAAATAGGCTATGTAAACTTAAAATGCAGCAACAGCCTCAAAAAACGTGTAAAAAAGCCCCTGTAACACAAGTGGCTGTTACCGTCATTGCTGACCTGATGTGCTGTAAATTACATGATGTTGTGTTGCACGCTGTTTACCCGTTTAAATAAAATTAAATCATCTCGCTCAATAAAAGAATGCTTTTTTTAAATAAATAAAGCTACAGTTAAATGCAAGCATCTCAATTCGACACTTATTTCATCTTCCTGTTACACAAGAATGTATAAAGTGACCACAGAGTATCAGGCTCTCTGGTATCAGAGAGAGCTGTCTGGGCACGGCTGGTTAACCATTTTATGACGTCACCTAAGACCTCTGGGAACAGAAGCTGCGCGCAAAATACGTAACGCTCGCACGTGAATGCCATAAAGGCGACAACATGCAGAACTACCCCTCCCAGCTATACAGTGCGTCTGCCTCCTCCCACAGACATTTATTACCAGCAATACAGATTAAGAAAGTTGCTGCACAGCTGTATTATAAAAGAAACTCGCGCGTCCTGCTGCTGCAACCGCAGCATCCTCCGCAGATCACGTCCGCCGCACCTCACCTCCCCGCATGTAGTAGAAGCCAGCACCGGATGCTCCGCCAGGCTCGCTCGACACTAGCGCGCCCTGGCCGTCGCGGAACGAATCGTCGGACGACGTCGCGCGGGCAACACGCGAAGTCGACGTGCCGCTCCGAACCGACGGCCGCCGCCGCTTCGACCAGTGCTGCTTTGGTGGCGGTACCTGTGGCGGCGGCGGCGGGGTCCTCCGCTCCTCATACGACATCTGACTTGGCGGCCGCGGCGTGGAGGGAACCGACGACGGCGGCGGCGGCAACGACGTGTCCACGATGGAAGCGCGCGTCGTCTGCACATACGGATACATGTCCGTCGGGTAGGGTGGCAGCGGCAGCGCGTCCGTCGCCGAGTAGCGGGACGGCGGCGCGTTCGACGCAGCGGAGGCGGCGGCTGAGTAGCGAGACGGCGGCGCGTTCGACGCAGCGGAGGCGGCGGCTGAGTAGCGGGACGGCGGTGCGTTCGACGCAGCGGAGGCGGCGGCTGAGTAGCGGGACGGGGGTGGCGGCGGTACGGTCGGCGGGGGCACGTGCTTTGCGAGGTTGAGCAGCGACGAGGAGTTCTGGAGTCGCGCGAGGTCGGACACGGAGGCAGCGGCGAGGGGCGTGTACGGCGGCGGCTGCTCGGACGCGTCCGATGGATACTGCCGCAGCGAGCGCGTCGTGCTCGGCGTGCCCGGGTAGCTGCGCTGCTGCTGCTGCTGCTGCTGCCACGCGCCCGACGATTGCAGCGACGTCGACGCGTACACAGGCTCCTCCCCGCGCCGCGTCCCTCCCACCGCCGCCGCCGTGTCGTTGTCCTCCGTGTGCGCGTAGCCCGGGTTGTCGTAATCGTGCCGCGACGACTGCGGCGAGTGCGCGAGCAGGTTCTCGTTGGAGCGGATGCGCTCGCGTGCCTCCGCACGCTCGCGGTTGCGCCGCTGGTGCCTCGCCTCGCGCCGCGCCTTCGCACGCATGCTGCTCCGCGGCAGGCTGTCGGCGGCGGCGGCCGTCTCACGGCCGAGGCTCTGTGAGCTGCGCTGCGAGGCGCGCAGCGTCACGGGCGTGCCGTACGGCGTGCTCGTCTTGTCCGGTGCGAGGTCCGTCGTCGAGCTGTTGTCGGGCGCGCTCTGGCGGCGGCGTCGCCGCTGCGAGCCGCGAGAACGCTGCGACGAGCGCGAGCGCTGCGACGCGTAACCGTCGCCGTCACCGCGGCGACCGGCCGAACCTCGCGCCGAGCGATGCGAGTTCCGCAGCGATCCGGTAGGGGGCGCCGCGACGGGGTGGAATGCGCCCGCCGGAATGAAGCCGGTCGCCGGGTCGGACGATGGATGCTGCGCGGGACGTGGCGGGGTCGCGGCTGGGTTAGCCGCCTGCATGCGGTGAGCGATGTCGGCAGCGCCTCCACGCACGCTGTCGATGCGCACGCCGCGCACGCTGTCGCGCGAGCCCTGCCGCCGCCCGCTGCCACGCGCCGGTGGCGCCCCCGCTACCGGGAACCCCTCGCTGCGAGACAGGCTGCCAGGTGGCGCCGTCTGCTTGTTGCGGCGCATGCTGCCGGGCGCACTGCTGCTCTCCCGGCCGTGCGTCGAACGCCCGCTCAGACGCTGGTGCTGGATGCGGCGCAGGGAACCCGGCCTGGATCCCAGCGACGTCTCCTTCACGAGAATATCTTCATAGATCATGTCGTCGGGGTTGCGGTACACGACGGAAATCATCTTAGTATGTACTGGAACAAAAGCATCGCTCAGAGTTAGAATGCCAAAAGAGTTGGTTTTCTTGGTTTATTATCGTTATGTATGTTGTGTTTCTTTTTGAGGTTCACACGTTATTCCACGTTTCAAACAGATATTACATGGCCATGACACAGTTGCTGTTGGCCACACACTGTTATAAACACACTGTATGAATACTGTAGCATGTGTGTACAGGCACACGTACACGCACACACACCCGTGCACGTGTAATGTATGTGCATGCGTGCATGCATCTGTGTATAGGTACGCGCTTATGCGTATGTGCGTAAACACATTACTATTTCAATTTCCCTGCATCCCCACAAGATGGAAACATTAGTTTATCACACGGTATTAGTGCTTACCTATATTTTATGCAAAAAAATCGCGCGAGCACACAGACACAGACAGACACACACACACGCGCGCGCGCGCACACACACACACACACACACACACACACACACACACACACACACACTCACGCGAGCACACACGCGCGAGCACACACAGACACACACGCACACGCACACGCACACGCACACGCGCGCACACATACCGAAATCCAGGACAACACCCTCAACCTGTCTCTCCCGGACACGTGGGTGAACCCACGCAGAACGTCAATAAATACGCACAGCAATTATAAAATAAAACTGTATCTCAACAAATTGCTATGCACACAAATTCTAGAGTGCAAAAAACTGAACACACTACTGCAGTACTTCATCTATCTTTTGGTTACAGCAGCAAACAGACCAGCTGAAAGTAATAACTTTAAAAAACGCATTTTTAATTCGGATCGTATTTCTAACAAGGAAAAAAACGTATTAGATTTCATGCCAAGTACATAAAACAAATCAAACGAAATTAAACGCTTGCTCTGCGAAGACTTGTCACATGCCAATGTGCTCAAGCACGATCGAGCAAACGTCTTACGGCAGATCCGCTTGGAATACTGTGCATTAGTTCTAAAGCCCACTTCATATACTAGCCGAAAAAATGTAAGCGTGTATTATTTAGAACGCCCATAGCTATACGCGTATTTCGAACATACGAGCATTCTCAACTACAGCTTGTAGCCCGTACAGTAAGTATCGCGACCACCGCCCAGCGTAGGCTGGCATTGAGGCCATAAGCGGAAGTTGACTTAAGATTGTTTACACTTGGACAGATGACAAGGACAAAGCCGATGCCCCTACACACACTTCTAGATCCTCAAAGAGCAACCCCTGTGGCTCAACAGCTCGCCAGCAAATCGGAAGACAACTATATCCTCACAGCACCGAACATGCACACACACACACTGCATACTATACTATATATATAAATAAAAAATATGTATAATATATACTATATAAATAAATAAATAAAAACATATTCTCAGCGGGTTAATAATGCACAAATTATTATAGTCATTTATTATCTACCCCTGATATTATTATATGGTATGATATATGATAAATACTACACACGACACACATATATATATATATATATATATATATATATCAAGAGCTAATAATAAAGAGGTATTATTAGCTCTTGATATATATAGGATCACATGCGCAGTAGCTGCGGTAGATGCAGTTTCGCAATATAGAGTATTATCGCTCCACGTTTGCTGACAGTGCCCAGAGTAGCTATGCACATGCGCCGCTTCCACATCATTGACATTAGCGTGAAGATGCGGATAGAAGCCACTAGGAGTCGCCACCTGTACACGCGCAGTACCCGCTGGTGAGTCATGCAAGCATGCCTACACACCGTGAACCGTACATACATCGGCTGCAACTGCATGTGAGAAGTCTTGGTGGGAGGAGAGTAGGCCGATAGCGGATCGAATCCGCCTACGAAAGCAACTGCAAGAGAGAACGCGCGTCGTTACAAGCAGCAGCAGGCCACGATCGCAAGATCGTTGTCCGCCTCTCGGTGACACACAGCCTCCTCCACGTCATTTTCCTCATCATTCCCCTCCCCCCCCGTCGCATCCCCCCCCGCTGGGCGAATCATCGTCCGAGCAAAAAGGACCTGGTTGCCATGACAGCAGATCGTCATCGAGATGTTTGTGGAAGATACGCGGCTCGCTGCTGCCGCTGCCGCTGCCCGTGGGGTGCACGCCTGTCTGTCACAGCAACCCGTGTAAACAGATGCCGCTCAGGCAAATCAGTAGCACGTCATTACCGAAATAAATAAGGGGGGGGGCGATCTGGCTTCAGCTGCTAGTTCGCGTCGACTCCGCGGGAGAGGTGCTGCTGGCAGGAGAGGCAACGAATGCAGGAGAAGATAGCGATCTTCTATAATAACCTCACGAATGGGCGTCGTATTTCTTCCAAGCCGCGACGCCTGGCCCCGCTGTTGTCACGCGAACGACATGGGCGAGTGTCTTTTCCCCTCTACTCCTCGTACAACTGAATCGGTTCTGAACTAACGTCAGTACCTTTAATTTCGCGTTGTGAATTGAATATGTAAAAGCGTAGCTCGCGTTCGCTATTCAATGCTGGTAATCTTCTACAGTGTCGTATGCGTGGCTCTTGTGACAGAAAGATATTTGATGGCGGAGCAGACTCACATGATACAGGCCATCATTCAGTCCAAAATCGTAGGGGTATGCTTCTCCTTGCAGACTTTACACTCCACATGCGCGCAACTATGTTTTTATCTATAAATCCTTCCTGCAATTTTGCCATCGTAGGGCACACGCCGATTTCCCCGAGGTGAAATTAATGTTACGTTTCTGCAAAACCTGTCACATCCCTAGCCAAACCATCGAGCGTATAGCAGTAGTTTTCCCATAGATATTCTTAACAAGCTTACATTATTTTTGAACCCGTCAATCTGATGTGGCAGCGCCGTACAACTTGCAGGCTTAACCCTCGCCTCCATATACTTTAAATAATTCAGAGATTGAATCCCTTCACAGCGCATCAAAAAATAAATTACTTTCTTTTGACTACTGAACCATCCGACTGGAACCTAAGCAAGCCTGGACACACGAGGCAGCATCGTAGCATCTCGATAAAACCCCCTTTTATCGCTGTGGGTTTTCCCGTCCTAGCACACAATTTTATGAGGCAAAGAGACAAGAATTTGCACAGCCCACAATAACTGCAATAATTGAAATTTGATATAAAGCGAAATTTCGAGTTTATTAAAATCTGCAGTTAGAGCGTTTTCTTAAATCGGACAAGACGTATAAGGACGCAAGTATAATTATGTTTTAACGCACTTCGTATATTAAAATTATCACACAGTCGTAATAAGACGGGAGAAACACTACACTGCCAATAACAAACCATGGCAATAAGAGGAGTTAATAACCCAATTTTGCAGAAAATTTGGCTTTGGAGCCTGTTAGTCTGCAATAGGGGCTGTAAAATGGTACTTGTCCTGAAACAATGCCGGAAAATCTGTTCCAGGCAGATAGAAATTGATAGACTGACCACCGAAAGTTGGTAAAATGTACATTTTCTTTTGACTTTTTCTTTACTGTCAACACTTGCTCTCTAAGCTGAATAGCTATAATCTGATTCATTTCCTTCCTTTCAATAATTCATTCAATTATCGGCTGCTTATAAGTGGGCCAAGAAAAAACCCCTCAGCACTTCACATAAATACATTACCAAACATACATCAGATACGGCCTGGTCTTGGTAGACATCCGATTTAAAGGCGGCATCTTCAGAAACACAGGCACACACTTACAACTCATCAAGCTAGCAGCGATCAGAATTGATTGGCTGGTGGAGAGCAATGGGAGGTCTCTACGGGCCGGCGATTCGTTAGAGTCACATTTAAACAACGCCGCTCTGAACCCGACTGCCTCGCGTCGGAGTCACCGTGGGACTTCCGATATTTGCTGGCTTCGCTTCTTCCAACTCCCAACATTATCAGAACATTGATTTTCTTCAACTGCGGGTACCAACGATCAGCTACAGCGTGCACTTAGCCGCCGACAGTAAACAGATTTGATAATGCAAATTTGATCATCATCTGCAGCAGCCCCCCCACCCCCACCTCTAGGATAGTCACCGCTTCAGCACGGAAAGAAGATAAGCATGCACGAGTGAAAGAGGGATGTACGTGTACGATCTCTCGCAATCGCTGCACAGCCGACAGCTTCTGATATGACAGCCCTCCGATGACGACAGGTGACTCGGACCTGTGTCCCTCACCTCTTATCGATCACCGTGGCGCCGCCTTTTAGAAAATCTCTCCATATAGATCTAATTAGCGCAGTCACGTGTGGTTTTTGCCCTAATGACGCTAATGATGCACTGCTAAGAAGAATTTAGCGTTGGGAAAACTGTCGGCTGGGCTGTGTGGTGTCACACGTGCCCCTAAACGGGGTGGGGGGGGGAAGAAAAAGTTCATGACATAAAAGCACGAGAGAAGTGCGCTGAACAGTGGTAGCAAAGAGCCAAGTTGAGAATTGACGCGTGAACAGCTACAGATACAAGACTAGCCATCCAAATACTTGAATGAATAATAATAATAATAACAGCTGGTATACTCACAACTATCATCTTCTTCGTTGAATACGTGTATCACATAACAGCCAAAAATAAATCCTAAAACCTAGAAAAATAGAACGAAATGCACAGTTAAACACAATGCACAACTATAGTAACATCAACGCGATGACTGTGTTTCAGGATTTATTTTAAATGGAATCACCAGTGCAACGCCAACGCTAGTTTTATAGCTCAATGACAATGCCATCGAAATAGATAAGCACGTCAAACCCACGCGGGGGAAATACACAGAATCTACGCCCGGTAGATATGATCTACGACCCACTCACACAAATCACTAGTACAATAAATTGCACTGCACAACACGTGTACAAACACCGCTGCTCACAACATGCGCAATATTATGGCAAGGGTCAATAACGTCCTAAACTGTGTGGGGTGGGCCGCCTCGCGTATTTAATAATACGTCCCACGCGAGGCGGTGAAACAAGAGGTATAAAACATTGCCGCTAGCGCTGCTTGCTGCTTCCACTGTCAGGGGCATATTGATCGCGAGCGACTGAAAAACACGCCGAAGCCTCCGAGCTACTCGTAATTTCTACTTGATTAATTAACTTCGGCGGGACAAAAACGCGACTCATCGACGCTGAGCGCGTTACGCGCGAGCAAGCACGATTTTTCTGTAAGCATGGCCTGCAAGCATGCGCGCGCTCACTCTCTTTCTCTCTCTCTCATCCTTCCGTCCCTCCCCCTCTCTCACTATATTTCCATTTACCTCTCTTTCTTGCTCTCTCTCTCTCTCCTCCCTCTCTCTATTCCCCGTCTTCCCCTGTCTCTTTCTCTCTCTATTTCGCTCTCACTCTCTCTCCCTCCCCATCGCACACTCTCGCTATCGCTGCCTCTAACTGCATCTCCGTCTGTCTCGATCCGGCTCCGTCACAGTATCTGTCTACATCTGAATCTATCCGTCCGTCCGTTTGTCTGTCTGCCTCTCTGTCTGTCTGTCTGTCTGTTCTCTCTGTTCTCTCTCCACAAACACACGCACACACGCACGCACGCGCGCGCGCACACACACACACACACACACACGCACGCACGCACGCACGCACGCACACACACACACACACACACACACGCGCACACACAAGTAAATAAGAGTACAGATAGAGGCGTCTGCATCTCTACTGCTAACGATCGCCACCCGCGTAGCCACGACTGCGTTATTTAGACATCATTGCTATCCCATTGCTCCTCGAATTGCAAGTACGATGGATTTTCCGGAAATCTGGGTGGGGTGGGATTCCGAGTAAGGTGAAATTCCAGGCGGGGTGGGATTCCGTGCAGTGTGGAATGCTGAGTGAGATGGGATTCTGGGTGGGGTGAGATTCTGCGTAGCATGGAATTCCGAGTGGAGTGGGACTTTCGGTAGCGCAGGATTCCGGGTAGGGTAGGATTGTGAGTCTAGTGGATTTCTGAATCGGGTGAGATTCAGCATAGGGTGTGATTGCGCAGAGCCTTGTCCCACGCAGAAGTGCTGTACGAGCGCATTTTCATGGCAAATTATCGTGTAGAAGACTCCCTAACCCAAAACAAGTTTACTACTTGCTTGAAATGCAGCCATGGAAAATTACACACGAAAGATGATTACCGCACTTTGATGAGAAAACGACCTGCAGGCAGCTCGATAATTTTCACCCAATTAACAGCCAGCCGGAAATGCGAGTGGAGTGCAAATACGATGAAAAATCAACATTTAACTGCGGGCAATTTTATTAGGTAATTACATCATTCAGTGCTTCATAGAATCGATATATCTACATAGTCTATACTGCATTTAGACGCGCTTGTTTTTAACTACAACCCTGAGGTCTCTACCGAGAATTAAGGAGCTCTGCCAAATTTGAACACAGCTCTCACAAATGCAGTAATACTAGTTATGAAATATATTGCTGCGGCTATCACTGCCGCTGCCACCACCACCACCGCTATTACCACTACTACTACTACTACTACTACTACTACTACTACTACTACTACTACTACTACTACTACTACTAATAAGTAATAATAATAATGATAATACTAGAAATCCGCGTGCTTACAGAGAAAAGAATCTGCAGTGCGGCGTGTAACGTCTCCACATACTCGTAGCCGAGCAGGCAGCCAGAAACGCTTGACGTCGTCGCAACATGCGCCTGCATTGCTGTGCCGTTGCCACTGTCGCAGGCAATGCCATTGTCATACCACCAACTTCGGCTGCTGGTTCCCAGATTTAGAATGGCGCTGTTCTGCAATGGGAATGGGACACACAGTATGAGGTAACTTGTAACGTGTACATGTTTGTGACACCTGTTTGTTTGTTTTTGTTGTTTGTGTTCGTGGCTGGTGTGTGTGGAACGTTTTTGTGTTTGTTATTTTTGTTCGTGGCACGTGTTCATGACCAGTACGTTTTTCTGGCATGTGTTTGTGTTTGTTGATTGTGTTTGTCGCACCTGTTTGTGTTTGTGTTTATACTACACGTTGTTGTCTTTATCTATTATTGATGCGTCACTAGGGTTAGTGTGAACTGTGAAGTATTTAGCTTGCAACGTGTATGTGTTTGTTTATTGTTTGTGTTTGTGGCATCTGTTTGTGGCTTCATAAATTACTGATGCTTCGCTCACATCGGTGTGAGGTAACTGGTGACATATGTGTGCTTTAATGACAGCGGCTTAGACAGGTATCACGTCGCAAATACTCCCACGAATCAGTGACTGCTGCTTATAGCTAGAAACGTTCTTGTTTACCAGATACATATCATGTGCGAATGCAATAGATCTGCATACATGTGCATCTCAAAAGAGCATGGAGAAACTCTCGTGAAAGCAATGTAGGAAGACGCAGTGAGTACAGAAAGTTCTCTACACGTGTAATGCCGAGTGCTAGATCAGTTGTTGCTACGGCATTCTTTTAATAAACAAAGAATTTACAAGCATATATGCTAATAGATAGCAATGTATAGATTTTAGAGGGAAAGTACGATCTCTGAAATTGCATATTTGGAAGAGCATATGTCAAAACGCACAAACTCATACACTCATGCACTCACGCACACGCGCTCACACACGCACCCAGCACATACACGCACACACAAGTGGAATTTAAATTATTCATCTAGCGTCATTGTACGTCGCATTCACTATCAACAAAATGAATGCTTCGCGCAGCGAATGGCGCACGACAGCGAGTACGCACCAACCACTCTATCAGCGTCACGTCGGAATTCGGACCCCGTCCGACGCACGCACCGCACGATTACGCGCGCAACGCAATAAACGCACGCGTGTTACACTCCCCAACCGTCTCATTTCACCCGCAACGCGCGTGTGACCGGCGATACAGCAACGGCGACACCAACAAACATGCGAACAAGTTTCTCATCGCAGACGCCGCCTGCGCGCTGTACATGTATATACATCCGTCCGGCGACCCCCACGAACACGCACTCACTCACTCACTCATCAGCGGGCCTACCTACCTGCCGACCGGCCGCGGTCCACGCGGGCATGAAGCGGCGAGCAACGCAGCGGCCGACTACGCTCATTATTCTCGCGACAATAACGAGAGGAGCACGGCTGATTGCTCGCTATAGTAATGAATGACTGAGATGTTCACCGGGCGCACGCGTGCCTAGGATGCCTACTTAACCGTACGCGGCTACCCGTGTACACGTATCTGTGGTGCACATCAATGCGCCCAGCACACTGGAGTGACAGGACCCCAGATTAGTGTCCTCTCGAATGAACACACAATGAGAGCTGTCCGGTCATAGGTCCGGCTATAGGTCAGGGAGAGTGGTCATCCATAGTAACCAAAATACTATAGTCTATAGAGACCTGTAGACCTGGAGACCTGGAGGTTTTCAACCACCGTGCAAGGTCCTGTGTGCTGCAGTGGCTAGTTCGAGTGTAGTGTAGTCACTAGTGACCCGAGAAGAAGAAGAATAAGAAGTAACCAAAATACCGACAGTGTCACTTAATCAAAACACTTAAAACATTTAAGAATGGCAGATTTGGTCAGGTACTGTAGAAACTGCATGGATTTGATATACTATTATGTCAGATTTCATCCAATAATGCACAACACAGATTACAATATTCGGCAGGTCGTGTATATACCCACTGAACTAACTATCTATATCTCTTATCAAAAATAGATAAGAGATGTCTCACATATTCTGTTTCGTCAACGGACCAGCAGGGGGGGGGGCCTTTCCCTAAATATAGTAATATCAAGGGTTGTCATTGAATTTGAATTTGTCATTATTAACCCCTGGTAATATATAGACGTCGACGATTTCGAAATATATCACAACGGGACCGTGTCAAGCGCTGAATAGTTAAGTTGTGGATTACACCCGTGAGAAGGGCGGAGGACGTAGCTGTGTAGCTGTGAATCATCAGCACTCCCCCCGAATACTGTGGTTCCCTTATCCCTCGGCAATTTCGCAGCGGTGCCGCTAGACAGGCAGGCTCTTTCTACTATAGCCCACGTACCCGAAAGAGGCACGCCGTGCGTAGGACAGGAGCAAAAACAGATCGGCGTGCGAACCTCACAATTTACTCTAAGCAATTTGCGTTAACTGAAGCATTGCGGTAGCGATAGGGAGGGAGAGTCTCGCGTAGGCGTGCTAGAAGGTATGCTAGCATTTCCAGCAGCCGCAGCGCGTTCAATACTCTATCACGGCAGATGTATAGACGCGCATAGATTTACAGCGCCGGCGTTAATAATTGACAGTAAAAGCTAAAAGCATACACAGCCAGCCACACACACACACACATACGTGTACACAGGGACATGCCCTCACCTACGCACGCACTCATGCATACGTGCACATATACGCACGCACGCACGCACGCACGCACACACAGAATCACACACAGGCACAGATGCTGCATGAAAATAAACGAATTGTTTTCCAGGTGAATAGAAGATATGCATCAGTGTACGTGCGTGCTTGCGTGTGGTGTGTGCATATGACAAAATTATAAAAATGTCTGTAAAAAAGATAACCATATGTATTTATAATAAACGACACAAACAAGTCCAAATTATTCCATTGTTGCTAGATATTGCACGACCACATTAACAACCAACTTACATTTGCGATGCTTAGATTTCCTACTTCCAGATACAGGCAGATGACAAGGACGTTCCATCCGATGTACAACACCGACCAGACGACGTACTGCAGAAAGAAACGCACATACACATAAAACGACTAAAGCCAGCCATCCGTCACGATCCTGGGAGCCAGTGTTATCGCGAAATACAATTTAATTCATCAAACACATTCTCCACTGCCGGCCATGAGATGGCATGGATAAAAGCTTTATATTCAACTAGCTGCGGGTACCCGCTGCGCTGGGTAAAATTGTGCTACTAATTCATACTATACTAATAATAGGACACAATAAGAACATTGAGTAAAAATCGACAATAACATTGCACACAATATTAATATTTACAAATCAG